>NW_007727263.1:185233-226711 GCF_000696425.1 Galeopterus variegatus
CTGCCGTCGCCTCGGGCTGCTCACTAAGTCCCGCAGCACGGCTTGGGCGCTCCCAGGAATCTTCTTTTATACCAGCCCGAAACCTCGAATCCTGAATAGGGCAGCTGGCCGCCTTCAGCACGGCCCCGGCCTCCGGGATTCTGGCAGCGTTTACAGCGGCCCCGGCGCCATGTTCCCTGTTTAGAAACTCGCTTTTGCAGCTAAGAAACAGTTCTTTTCCTGCTCCACACATCAAAGCTGTTGCCTGCTGTAAACGAGGCAGCCTCTCCTGCCGGGGGCAAAGTGGCAGTCAGCCCCCACGACCGGCCACCAGCAGCAGTCCTCTCTTAAGAGATGGCAAGAGGAAGGTCCACAAGTTTCCCGGCTGCCTAAGGCCCAATGGCCACCTTTTCTACCTCAGCTACTCAGCGCCAGCCACCGCAGCCACCGCCATCTTGTCCTCCCTCCCCAAACAGGTCATTATAAATAAACCCCTCATTTTTGTTTGGGAATTAGAGACAAAATGGTTAACAAAATTGAAACCTACCAGGTCAAAGGATAAAAGTTAGTACTGGGATAATGTAGTTAAATCATACAATAAAAAAATAAGTCACATAAAACTGGATTAAAAGAATGTCTTTGGAATATGAAAAATTCAACTGAGGCTTGTTGATCTAAGATGAATAAATGAGTATATATTTAAACAGTTTGTGACAGGGTCCATGACATGTTCAGCCCTTTCACTTAGGGCTACATGACCTTGGGCAAGTTACTTGACCTTTAAGAAGCTTGAATTCCTTATTTGCAAAATGGAAATAACACTGGCATTGAACTAAATATTCAAAGCATCTAGAAGCTAGGTACCTAGGAGGAATTAAATAAGTGATGGCTATTAGTATTATTTTTATACTAACTCATTGACTAATTATGACTTGGGAATGAATGAATGAGCTTCATATGTATTATGTCTCTGAGATATTTGCATCTTTAGGCTTTCATTTCTAAGTATGGAATGAAAATCATTGTCTCCTTTAAAGAAACTTCAGGCATCAGCAAGCAGATGGCATAGTCCATTCAAAATTCATCCCACAAGGTCACACTGTCTATTCAGTTTTTAAGGAAGAAATTTTGAAGCAATTGAGAAATTCTCTGTGCTACTTTATATACAGAGATATCTATCTCTCTCTCTATATATATATCTCCCAACAATTGGCTCAATGGCAATGTTCCAGCTCATTGCAAATTTTCAGTCAATTATGGACCACAAACATTAGGTAGATCTCCCACCCTACCTTGAATCTGAATTGAATCTGCTTTAATCTGAATGAGTTACAAAAGTTTCAGAAATTTCACCTCTTTTTAAAATACAGAGATCTTTATTCTCCTGGATATATTCAGAAGAATATACCAGAAGACAGTATTATGTGACAGAAAAAGCAATGAACTTGCAGCTAAGAGAAGTGGATCTTTATTTTAGCTCTAACACAACATTTCAGATAGTGTGACATTAGGCAGCACATTTAACTTCTACAGGTGTCAATATCTTATCTAAAAAAGAGAGGGATGCCTTAAGATTCCTTTCAAATTTTGAGATTCTATGTGTAAGGTCCTTCTAAGGAGAGGGAATGGAAGTGGGAGATCCCGTTTGCCCCTTGCAATCACATAGTATTTAATGGAAAGCCCAGCCCAGAAGCTAAATCTGATAAAATTCTTGATGTCTTTATAAAAAGGAGGCTCAGGATGTACCTCCAGGAAGAGAGGAGGAGCTGTCCAGAGCTGCTTCGAGCCTATTCCCAGGGGGTATAGTAAAATAATGAAGAATGTTTGATGTAGTACGATGTCTGGACTATGAGACAGACCATCCAGCTTCCAACACCCCCTGAAATGCCTGAATGAAGCTTCAATTCCTGGTCTTCCCAGATTCTCAGGTGGAATCTCTCTACTCTCTGTATTCTACATCCCAGGCCAGCAGGCTCTAACCTCTATAGCACCATTATGCTCATGCTGATACTCCCTGGACAAATTATCATGAAACCACTATACCTCTATCCCTTTTTATGGGCAGTGATGCTCAGCTTTAGCTGCTTATTAAAATTACCTAAGAAGCTTTTAAAAAAAAATACTGATGGCAAGCACACCTAGACCAATTTAGTCAGACTCTCTGAGAGGTAGATTCTAGGCACTGTGGCTTTGTAAAAGCTCCTCAAGGGCCGGCCCGGTGGCGCACTCGGTAGAGTGCGGCGCTCCCACTGAGGGTTCGGATCCCATATAGAGACCGGTCCGCTCACTGGTTGAGCGCGGTGCGGACGCGACACCGAGGGTTGCGATCCCGTTGCCGGTTGCGGTACGGGCGCGACACTGAGGGTTGCGATCCCGTTACCGGTCACGAAAAAAGACAAAAAAAAAAAAAAAAAAAGATTCCAGTGCACCGCTGGAGATGAGGGAAGCACACGAGGAAAGCGAGGGAAGCAAGAGCAACCATACATTGCATAGGTTAGCCAAGCATAGAAAAGACACCTCTCTAGAAGAGAAGAGGGAATCCCGGCAGCTAGAAGTGCTAGAGTCTTGTTTGTTTAACCTGTGTGTCAAAGGATCTGTGTGTGTGTTTATGAGTGCACCAAAAAAGTAATTACAGTGGTCTCAAGAAAAACTGACAACAGTAAAGATCATTATAGGTAAGGGAGAATTAACAAAAAGAAGTGAAAACCCACAATGATCTATTTTCACTGTATAAAAGAAATACTAATTGCATTCTCTTAGGCCAACCATCCTCCATTTGACTAATTACAATGCAGCATAATAACGATGAGGTACATTATTGCAAGTGCTGCATTAACTAGAGTACCTTTCATTCGATTATGAGTTTAAACTGTTCCTGTAGGCTTAACCTTCACAGTTTGTTACTCCTGAACACTGTAATGTTTGAGGGAACATTGTTCCTGGGCACTGGGAACTGCTAATGTTCAACATTTGCATAGGTGAAGGTACTTTTCTACATTTGCATTAAAAGAGGTAACTACTCAAAGAAATGAGTAACAAAGAACACCTACTCTGAGGGGTGGAGGTTCTGGGAAGGATGCTTTCTCCAGAGTGGTAGGGGTAAGGACAGGCAGAACAGGCTGCAAAGATTAATGAGAGACATCCCTGACATTTAAACATCAAGAGATGCTTCATGAAGGACTTTTTAAAAAGGGGCAGAGGAGCTTGAAGTGATAACTCTTCTTCAGGAGTTGGGCACTTGGAAGAAAAAGCAGCACTGCACAGAACAGCACCCTGGTTGAACTGACCACTTCCATCTTTAGGTACCAAAACAGCTTTGTACACAACTCTATGTCAATACCTGCTCTATTAGTGCATTCTTTTGTCAGACTCTATAAGGTCTTTAAAGGCAGGGACCAACGCCAAGAACAGTATTTGTCATAAAGCACTCACTAAAAATGAAAAAATCTATGAACCAATGAATGGTTCCCAAATGACTGTCAAATAACACAGTTACCCAGTCTTTGGGATTATTTTTCATTTGACTCTGTCATCTACTGCATTAGTTCTCCTCATTTGTCATTATGTTTTTATCTAGGTTTCTGGTCAGGACAGAGCCAAGAACAGAATTCCATGATACCCCATTAATGACTTTATGGGCGTCACTGATTCAAGAACCAATGCTTTGAATATAATTTCACCATCTTATCGAGTGCCTTGCACACATAGATACTTAAATGTTAGCTTTGCCTTCCTCTTATCTACAAAAATGTCATGAGAAACTCCATCAAACACTTTGCTGAAATGAAGATACATTGCATTCACAGCGTTGTCCTAATTACCAAAAAAAATCTAAAAGAAAATCTATTTATTTGGGAATGACTTCTTATTAGATAACTCAAATTGGTTACTAGTGCTATGCATTTTTTCTCAAATGCTCATAAATCATCAGGTTAATTACTGGTTCTAGAATTTTGCCAGGGATAAAAGTCAAGCTTATAGTTCTTTGTATATAGAATTCCTTTTTGGGGGGAAATAAATCACCCATAGTATTAGCCTTCTGGCAAGAAATTATGGTGAATGAAAATTACAAAATCAGATTTGAAAGTTCTCTGAGTCCCCTGAAATGTAATTTAGCAGAACCTAGAGATTAGAACAATTTTAAAGCAGCAGATACTTATTTACTTTCCCTTTGACCCTTTACCCACCTGGGCTTCAATTCCTTCTCAACCATGTCTGTATCTTCTTTTCCTGTTTGAAGGCCAAACTCCTTACTGAAGAAAATGGAAGTAAAGTAGGAGTTTATAATTCTGTTTTATCACTGGTAGCAAATAATATATTATTTTTCCTAGATGAGGCCTATCCCCTTCTGATGGATTTTGGATGTGACCGGCGCCATTGTGCACACAATAAGTACAAAAGAGCCACTGGCCTTGTCTTCCAGTCCAGCACTAAACCCCTTCCCGCTTCCCTTTACAAGAAGCCTCATGACTTAAACAGAAACCCTTTTGCTTCTGCAAGGGTGCAATTCTCCACCCTGGTTGCATAGTTTCCACATTAGCATAATGTCCCTCCTTGATGGTATCAGCCAGCCCTTGGCACACTATATAGTCTCTCCCACCCCCATACCTGGTGCTGTCCTCCATTTTGAGGGCAGCCCAGCAGATTCTTTTCCTTTAATAAAGCTTGATCGGCATCCGGCATCTCGGCTCACTTTCTTTCACTTTCCTTATTTTTTTCATTGTTTTTCAGACTGCAGCTTTAAAAATTTTTTAAAGCAACTTTATTATGCCTATAGCATTTGTCTAGATCCTCAATTCATTATGGATATTTCAAGTCTTCCTCCCTCTCTCTTATTCTCTGACGACTTCACCTTATGCTTCATTTTAAAAGGTATACAATTAGGGCCGGCCCATGGCTCACTTGGGAGAGTGTGGTGCTGACAACACCAAGTCAAGAGTTAAGATCCCCTTACTGGTCATCTTTTTTAAAAAAAGTAAAATAAAAGGTATACAATTAAATAAAAATTACCATCATTCCATCACAATCCACCATCTTATTTCTGGCTGTGTCCATACTCTGCCTTGCCTCCCTTTACAATAGAAGAAGTGTTTCTGCTCCCCTTCAAAGTCTCCCTTGGATCATATCCTTTCTTCTCTACTCAAGGACTTTGTTCTTATAATTATTCCCTTTCTCTCATATCATAAAATTCTCCCTCTTTATTTAATCACTTCAATTAGCATACAAACATGTTTTAACACTCCCATATTAAAGTAAGCTTCCCAAGATATCCCATACCCCCATCCCTCTCTAGTTACTGCCCCATTCTTACTGACCCATTTTCTCCAGCTCCTCCAACAGATCCTTCATTCCCACCACTCCACTGAAATGGCTCTTGTCAAGCTTACCATCAATTTACTACCCTTTGCCAAATCCAATGGTCAGGTCTGTCCTCTTCTTACTCTTCTCAGCATCATTTGATATGGTTGACTTCTGTCTTTTAATGCTTTCTGTATTTGCTCCCACAATGCTACACCCTTCAGATTTCCCTACTGTCTCTTGACAGGTCCTTCTCAGTTCTTTACTAACTCTACCTCTTCTTCCTGACCTCTAAATGTTGGAGCACCCCCTTCTTCAGTCCTTGCCTCTTTTCTCCTTTCTCCTCTCTCCAAAGAGAATCTCATCTAGTCTCATGGTTTTAAATACCCACCTATATCCTGATAACTATCAAAGTTTATCTCCAGGTCCAGACTCATATATCCTGTTGCCTATTCAACATTTCATTTGGATATATACTACTACGTACTATTATTACGGATAATAGCAATGATACTAACAACAACAGTAGCAGCAGCAGCAATAGCTAACATTTACTGAGAACTCACTATGTGTCTGACTGTGCTTTAAGTGCATCAGTGGTATTAATTCATTTAATTTTCACATAAACCATATAGTGTAGGTACTATTACTATCCCTATTTTAAGGATGAGGAATTGGAACAATTTGTTTAATCTTCTACTAGTAATAAATGTCAGAACGGTGCATTTCAAAATGAACATGGCCAAAATAAAACCTTGATTCCCATTCATCAAACTGCTCCTCCTCATGGTCTTCCTCACCATCAGACACCCACTTGTTCAAACTGAAAATTTCTCTCCTTCCCTCTCTGCATCTACCCCATCAGCAAATTCTGAACATATCCTGAATCTGACCACAGTTCTTTATTCTCACTACTAGCACCCAAGGCCCAATCCCTATCATTTATCCTCTAGAAGTGACAAGGAGTAATGCAACTCCTTACTCGTCTCTCTGCTTCTACTCTCATCTGTGTATCTCCACTGCAGCAAGAGTAAAACTTTTAGTTACTAACAAGTTGCTTGAAATCTTCTAATGGCACACCATCTCACTTGGGATAAAGTTCAAACTCCCTAACACGGCCTACAGGGCCCTATATGATCAGTCTCCTAGTCACATCTTCAGCCTCACCTACTACCACTTGCACTACCTCTTGAACACAATGGCCTCCCTTCTGGTCCTTGAATACACCAAGCTCTTTCCAACTTTGTGCCCTGTGCAGAGTATTCTTTTTGCCTGGAATACTTCCCCCCTGAAATTTTTACTTGCCTGATTCCTTCCTGTCATTTAAGCTTCAGATCAAATTTTGCCTTCCCGGATGACCCAATATAAAGTTTCTCATCCCTCTACCATATTTTATCTTTTTCTAGCATACCTCATATTTGAAATTTACACACTCTCCTCAGTAGTAGTCTGCCACTTAGATTGTGATTATACATTAAAATTTTATTTAGTTGGTCCATGTAAATAGATAGATATACTTCTATATCTGGCTCACCTAGAAACCTTCAGAGAATAGGAAATATGCTCTTATTTCTTCTGTATCTCAAAAGTTTCAGAAAGATATGCAATGCTTAATAGAGGTTTGACTTGTTTTGTCACAGCTAAGGGGATATGTCCTTCTGGCTCACTGTTAGCCCAGAGTAATGCTTACCAAACTCATGTTGTACGTGCAGTTGTCCTCTCAGCCTTTCAGAAGAACGAGATACAGAAGACTATTAAATTTAACCTCGGAAAAAGTATGATTAAAGTTCTGTTCTTAAAAAAAAAAAATCTACGTCACCACACCAAGGTCAAGGGTTCAGATACCCGTACCAGCCGGCCAGCCAAGAAAAAAAATCTAGAACACACTAAAAAACAACACACAGCCAATCTTTAAAACTGAGGAACCCCACAGACCTCTATCTTTCTATATAACCACAGGTCTGTAAGAAAGTTAATATTAACATTCTGAGTACAAAGTTAACAATTTGGAGCAAAATCATTAAGTGTCATAAATTTCTTAAGTATCTTGAAACTGAAAGTTATACAGAACCTCTGCCTAGTACTGATAAGCAGATAAATAGAAAGCACCATTTTACTAAGTGTAAAAAATGAGGCTAAGAGGTAGAGATTCCTGCCAATAGCCAATATAAGAAATAGAATGAGGAACACCCGAAAAGACACATCCCAGCTTCCCATCTTAAATCCAAATCTCCCACTCATTTCCCCCGCAAATACCTTATTGTCCAACACTGAGAGGAAAGGCTACAGAATCTTCTTTAAGTGCAACTAATGAAGCAATAATATCTCCTTAAATTCTAATGTGAACATATGTCAATGTCAACATTCTCATTCATGGAGTTTTTCATAAAAAGAAAGGAATGGGGCATGTTTATATGCCTTGCTTGAGCTCCCTAGCTGTGGGCTTTATCCTCAGTCAGAACCAGAGTCCTTGGCTGAGTAGACTGCTGGCATTATTCAAGTCACAGACTGAGCCTCTCTAATCTGTAAACAGGAAGTGCTGTAAATTACAAGTGTACAATGATGATAGTTGTAGTCATAGGAATATGTATATGTACACCACTCTTTGATCACTCAGCCTTCCCCTGACTTTGTGATATGTAAAGCAAGCTGGTTTCTACTTATCCTCCTAAAGATGCAGAAGTAAACATGGTATCAAAAAGGACTGGGCCGGTGATAATGTACATTAAACATTAATTAATACAAATTCAATAAATCCAAGGTTCAAGGAGGATGAATATGTAAATACAAAATCAACTATGACTACCTGTATATGTTTAAGATTGAAAAGTCAGGATGACATCAAGACAGAGAACAAGGACACTAATGACAAAGCTCCCCTGGATGTGCCTGCTGCCTCAGGGTAGCCATGGGACGGTCACAGTAGCTGGTAACTTTTTACAAAAGAGAAGTGGGGAAGCTGGCCAATTAGCTCAGTTGTTTAGAGGATGGTGCTGATAACACCAAGGTCCAAGGTTCAATCCCTATACTGGCCAGCCATCAAAAAAAAAAAAAAGAAAAGAAATACACACACAAGAAAAGGGAAAGGGGGGCAGTCCTAGTCAGTTTCTTGTCCCTATCTACCATGGCTTCTGAGGTTTATCAACTGCAGGATTTGTCAGCTCACAACACTTTGAGGAAGAAGAAACAGAGGAAGATGCAAATATCTTATTTACATTTATATTCTTTTCCCATTATTAATTTTTATTTCTATCCACTAAAAAGAAGTATGAAAATAACAACTGCCATTTTCTGGGTTTATTGTTATCTCTTTGAGAAAGAAAGACATCTTGAGAAGGACTGTGAAAACTGTAATGGCCTTTCCACATGTTCTGATGCAATCATCTTTAATCTTATATCCAAGACATATCTGTCTTACTTTGCAATGCTTGCAAAGTGAAGATTCCAGGATTTCTGCTCAGAACATAGCTGACGAAGAGAAGATTTCACTAATAATAAAGGGGGAAAGTTCATACTGAAATGTTCAGGGTTAACCTAGAATATAACTTTTAAGCAGGGGACACTATTCAAATGGGATCTCTGTACATAGGGTATGAAAAATCCAGTGATCAATTCTCTTTTTTGTGTAGGGGATGAGAAGAAAAACAGAAAAGGGGTAGAAAAGGCAAAGGGAAATAATCTGTGTTGAAAGGTAACATTTCAGACCCAGTCTCAGATTTTAAGCAAGTTTCAATGTCACACAGCTACATGAGTGTCAGAACTAGAATTCTAATTTAAACAAAACTGACCTGGTTCCAAAGCCCAGTGACCTCTGGTGACAGAGAAGGGAGAATATATTTACTGACACCAATAGCACTGACTTTGAATTTTGAAACATATGTAGAAAGAATCTAGCTTGAAGAATGCTACTACTATCTTACAGCTTATGTCAATTTAGTACATAAAAAACTGCTTTCCTGTTCTTTAGATCCTCCATATAATCTTTGGCAGTTGAAGTAAAGAAAAACAGGTGAAGTTGAGAAATGGTGATCACTGTATAAGGTGCAGACTATAACCAATAGTCTTTCAGAACTGTTGGGAAAACAGAATAATTTAATCAAGTCCCCTAGCCTTAGGTCAGGTTGGGGGTGGTGCCTTGCATTCTTTGTAAACAAGTTGTGTGTGGGTGGAGTTAGTGTGCATGCACAGCGCTGTGATTTGGCTGGTGACTGCCTTGGGCATCCGCCCGAGCAGCCATGCTCTCCAACCTACAGCTTCCAAGGACCTTTTTGCCAGTTACCTAGCTCATAGACCTGCGTGTGAGGGGCCTTGTGACCCAGCCTGGCGTGTGAGGGGTCTGGTGACCCAGCCTGGCATGTGAAAGGTTTGTGACCCAGTGTGTGAATGGGCTTGAGGGGTCAGTGAACTCCAGACCCAGCCCTAGCTTGACAATTGGCCCAGTCGGCAGGGTTATGGGCAGGTAAAAGAGCTTTACAATTGGCGTAATCTGTGACAGGATTCTGAGCAGGTATGGGAGCCAAAAACCCTTGGATGAAGGAGGAAATGTGGCTACTTTTGAATATTCTCTGCCCTATGGCCACCTTTCTGTTGACTGGGATCTGGTTGCTGCACACTGTACTGCAAGGCAGCATAGACCAGGCACTACAACGGAAAACCTCTTGGGAAGGGGAGGAAATGTGGCTATCCTTGAGCATGTGGTGCCCAGGGGCCACTTTTCTGCTGACCAGAGCCTGGCTGCTGATGACTATGCTGCAAACTGATTGAGATTTGTGGCAGAAAGCAGAGTTGTTGGAAGCATGGATAAATGTCCTGGAGGATGACATGCAGTAACTGGCCACTCCTGTTTCTCACAACAGGAAAGACAACCAAGCCAGTGGTGAGTTGGGGGAAACCGTGCATCTCCAGGCACGACCTATTGTGCACGAAAAATTGGGGCATGAGCAGCCTGTGGGACCAGATGGATAACCGGTAGGCGATCCACAGGTGACCCAGTTCACCACCTATGTCCTGTATACCCAGGTTGATCTGGTTGACTTGGGGAGACAGTTCAGGCAGAAACATGGGGAGACACTGGCTGCTTGGCTGTTGTAGTTATAGGACATGGATAGCATGATGTGCTCTGGTGAGGAGATGGAGAAGTTGGCCTCCATTACCATACACCCATCCCTGAGGCAGCGGCTGCAGAATAGCCGCAGACATGCACAAGGGTGAGGTAATTACTCCTTAATGGACTGGGTGTATGCAGTTGCCCAAACCGTGTGGGCAAATGCTGGAGAATTGCCCAAGATTGTTAGCAAATGGCAAACGTATGCTGAATCGGTCCAAATAATTCAAGAGCTGGGGATGCAGCAGTCCATGTTTAATGTGAGCACACTCGTGGCCTGGACAATGAAAATCTTACAGGCAGCATGAGAGACAGAGTGCTGCAAAATGCCCCATCAATGTCCTTTGGGTCACTGATGGCCATAGTGGCCCCATACATTGGTCATCCTATACATAAGGTAATGACCACGATAGCCAGCTTGGGTGAAATAAAGGATAGCAGACAAGCAAAAGGGGTCCGTAAGGTGGCTAAGACAAAACCCCCAAGAAATGCTCAGGATTTTATCCCAAAGGGACCAAGCAAGACTCGCTATAAGCAGATGTGGCTTGACTTGCTTGCAGCCAGGGTTGATAAAAAGAAAACTGACCAGCAACCAAATGCAGTCCTGTTTGACTTGTGGCAGCAATTGCGCCCTAAACAGTGTTTTAACAAACGTCTGTAAACAGGTAGCAAGGTACACTCAGTGGATTTAAAAGATTTTTTGGTTGCTCCTGAGGAGGCAGATGAACTGTTCCATTTCAATTAGGGCACAGGCCAAGGTACTCGTCTTTTGGAGGCAGGCGAGGACTGGAGGCCTCATATGGAATTGACAATATATTGGCTGAGGACAAATGTGCAGTGTGTTTTGGCATTGGTGCACACAGGTGCAGAATATAGCCTGATATATGGCAATCCAGATAAGTATCCAGGGGCAACAGTTCGTATAGATGGCTATGGAGGACATATTACTGAGGTCAAAGCTGTGTCATTGCCATTGGGCATAGGAAGATTACCTCCTTGTGTATATACTGTATATATATCCCCTGTAGCTGAATACATCTTGGGTATGGATGTACTTTATGGTTTGCACCTGCAAACAACAGTTGGAAAGTTTCGGCTGTGAATACAGACAGTAAAGCCTGTGTTACAAGGATATGCTAAATATGACCCACAGGTACTACCCAAGCCAAGATGTGTAGTTAATGTAAAGCAGTATCGCCTACCAGGATAGATCCATGCAGAGATAGTGCCACTATATTGGAATTAGAGAAAGTTGGCATTATTTGTCCGGCTCATAGCCCATTTAATGCTCCAGTATGGCCAGTGAAAAAGCCTGATGGTACCTGGAGAATGACTGCAGATTATCGAGAACTGGACAAAGTAGTGCCTCCTTTGCATGCAGCTGTGCCTTCAGTTCATAACTTGATGGATCAGCTGATGACTCAGCTGGGAACTTATCATTTTGTATTAGACCTTGCAAATGCTTTTTTCTCTATTCCAATCTTGGCTGATAGTCAAGATCAGTTCGCCTTCACCTGGAAAGGAAGACAGTGGACCTTTCAAGTACTGCCCCAAGGTTATCTGCAGAGCCCAACCATCTGTCATGGTTTGGTGGCCGGGGACTTAGCCAAGTGGACTAGGCCCAGCACGATTACAATGTTTCACTACATTGATGATGTGTTACTAACCTCCTCCAATTCTCTTGCAGATTTAACCCAGGCAGCTCTAATGCTGTTAAGTCATTTGGAACAATGTGGGTGGGCTGTGAATACAGCCAAAGTGCAAGGACCTGGGCTGTCAGTCAAATTCCTGGCAGTGGTCTGGTCGGGTGAGATCAGGGTCATCCCAGAAGCTACTCAGATAATCTACTGGTACCAATAACCTAACCCTTCTGTCGTTTCACCCATAATGTTCTGGCTGTAGGTACCACACCAGAGTCGTGTGATCAATGTGTCAGCCTACTGAATGTGCATTGAACTTCCCATCAGTATGACTGCAGGATTCACATGGAGGATCACACCAATGGTGACTACTAACCAGACGTATGTGGCTAATAGTTAAAAGGACAGAACTACAAGCCTTAAGGCATACTGAACAGACAATAGGTTATGTAAATGTAAGGGTCATTTATCCTCGCTAAGGGAACATCGCAGAAGATTCTGAACACATAGATTGTACAGTGAGTGATGCTGAAGGGGTGGATTGTTGGGAAAATAGAATAATTTAATCAGGTCCCCTCACCTTAGGTCAGGCTGGGGGTGGTGCAGTGCATTCTTTGTAAATAAGTTGTGTGTGGGTGGAGTTAGTGCACATGCATGGCGCTGTGATTTGGCTGGTGACTGCCTTGGGCGTCTGCCCATGTGGCCATGCTCTCCCACCTACAGCTTCCAAGGACCTTGTTGCCAGTTACCTAGCTCATAGACCTGTGTGTGAGAGGTCTGGTGACCCAGCCTGGTGTGTTGAGGGGTCTGGGGACCCGGCCTAGCATGTGAGGGAGCTGGGGACCCAGCCTTGTGTGTGAGGGATCTGGGGACCCAGCCTGGCGTGTGAGAGGTCTGGGTACCCAGCCTGGCATGTGAAAGGTTTGTGACCCAGTCTGTGAACGGGCTTGAGGGGTCTGTGAGCCCCAGATCCAGCCCTAGCTCGACAACTGGCTCAGTCGGCAGGGTCACGGGCAGGTAAAAGAGCTCGACAAGAGCTAAGATGGCAAGCAGATAACTCTAATTCTTCTGCAGGGCTATGAGAGCAATGAGTGAGAATGTGAGTTCTAGGGGAAGAAATAAGAAGCACTAATCAAAAATGTCTCACATGTTCCTAGCAATAAGACAACATTTTCAAATATGAACACTCCTAGGAAATAAACCTCTTGGTCATTCAGGCCTTGATTACAGATAAATAGATTCCTTCCCTTTGAAAACTACAAAGGAAGAGTAAATGTTCATTCTTTCACTCTTAAAAGTATATTTATTGAGCACCTACTATGCACCACATATATACTATGTTGTCAGCTCACAACAGTTTGAGGAAGAAGAAATAGAGGAAGATGCAAATAACTTATTAGCATTTATTTCCTTTTCCCATTATTATTAATTTTTACTTCTATCCACTAAAAAGAAGTATGAAAATAACACCTCTCCAGAAGCTGGAAGAGGCAAGGAAGAATCCTCTCACTACATGTTTCAGAGAGAGCATGGTCCTGCCAACACCTTGATTTCTGACTTCTAGTCCGCAGAATTGTGAGACAATAAATCTCTATTGTTCTAAGCCAAAAAAAAGAAAAAGAAAATAACACCTCTCATTTTCTGCGTTTATTGTTATTTCTTTGAAATAGAAAGACATCCTGAGAAGGACCCCTCCCCTTCCCTTTCGTAAAGAGTTACCAGCTGCTGTGACCCTCCCAAGGCTACCCTGAGGCAGCAGGCACACATAGGTACAGTTCTACGTGCTGGAGAGCTTCATTTTAGGGCAGAAAGAAAGAGACAATAAACAGATTAAATAATATAAGTTAGTAAAATATATTTGATATGTGGTAACCAAGGCTATAGAGAAAAATGAAACTAAAGGAAGACAGGCATTTGGCCTTACCGAGGTCTTACCGAGAAAATGACACAGAAGTGTAGAACTAAAAGAAGTAAGGAAATGAGCTATACAAAGATCTGGAGAAAAAAGCTTCCTACAGAAGGAATAGCAAGTTCAAAGGTCCTGAGGAAAGAGTATGCCCTGTGTGTTCGAGTAATAGGAAAGAGTGTGCTAGAGTGAAGAAAACATGGAAGAGAGCACTGTAGTAAGAAAGTCCAAGAGGTAACAGGGTATCTGATATATGGGGTCGTGTAGGCTACTGTAGTAATGAGTGTGACTTTTAATTTGGGTAGGATAAAAAAATCACTGCAGAAAAGGCTAGGTATGTTGACATGGTCTGACATTTTAAAAGGATAAATTTCGTTGCTAGGTTGAGAAAAGACTCCGGGGGACAAGGGTGAAAGTTTATTACTTATTATGAGGCTACTGTTATATCCAAGCAGGAGACGGGTTTGGGGGGTTGATTAGGGGTGGGTGCTGTTTAGATGGCAAAAAAAAAGACCACGTTCTAGAAATATTCTGAAGGTAGAACTAACAGGACTTATAGACAGATTGGATGAGGGGTATGACAGAAAGATGGGCTGAGCAAAAGAATGTAGTTGCTCTTACCAAACTACTGAAGACTGCAGGAGGAGGGGGATTTCAAGGGGCTAGTTCAGGAGTGTGGCTTTATGTTACATTTCAGATGCCTATAGATATTCAAGTAAAAGTGCAAAGTTGGCAACTGAATTAATGAGTCTGGAGTTCCAGGGAGAGGTCTGGGCTAGATATACAGATTTCGGAGTATTCAGAATAGAAATGGTTTAAAGCTCTCAAGAATGGATGTGATCACCAGGAGTGTGAGCATGCGTATGTACAAAGAAAGGAGTGTCAAAGATGGTATCCAGGGCACTTCAATTTTAGAAGTCAAGAGGAGAAGGAGGAATTGGTAAAACACACTAAGTAGGAGCAGCCGGTGGGGCAGAGGGAAAACCAGGGGAGAGTGTTGTCCTGGACGTCAAGTAAATGACATGTTTCAAGGAGCAGGGGATGATGAACTAAACCAAATGCTGCTGATAGCTGAAGCAAAACAGGGACTCAGAACAGGACACTGGACTCAGCACTATGACAATAACTGGTGACCTTGACAAAGGCAGTTGGAGGTTATAATATGACGGGAGGCCTGTTTGGAATGGGTGTAAGAGGGAAAAGAACTTCTAGACAACTTTCTTAATATTTCTGGAAAGTATCAAACATTCTTGGAGAAGCTTTCTAAATTCTTCCATCAAGTCCCTTCCAAATTATAAAAAAGCAAGCAACCTTAGTGTTAATTAAATGCTTAATATAGGTTATAGCTAACATATTACTTTTAGGTATGCCAAATTTATGGCATAATAGACATATTTTTAATGTGTTGAATGTCTACTTAATTGTGTATTAGGATCGTCTCTACCACATATACTAATTAAACATTTATGTACATTTTATAAAACTTTTAAAGGAGAGATAATGAGCTATAGTAGATATAACACTGGTCAGGGAGCCAGGAGATTTGGGTTTTCCAATTTAGCATTAACCAAATTTAGAATTTTTTTGGTTTTCTCTTTTTTTTTTTTTTTTGATGGCTGGCTGGTATGGGGATCCAAATGCTTGACCCTGGTGTTATCAGCACCATGCTAGAATTTTTTTGATACTGAGTTTTAAGTTAGAAAAATAATTTACACTTATATTTTTCCTATAGGAAAATATAATCCATTTTATCATGTGCTTTCCAGAAATGCCCTGTGGAGAATTAGAAAAGCTGGATAACTACCTAGGCAATGAAAAGAATCATAACCCTGAGGGTAAATATTGCTATTCCACAGAACTCAGATCTAACACTAAGATAAAAGAGAAACCTCCGAGAGAGGACAGAAACACTGGATGACCTAATCCCAGGCCCAAAGTGCTGTGGGACTGCCAGCCAAGGTAGCCCACAACCCAGAAAGGGCCAGTTTAGAGGCGATTTTCATTTCTCTTCAGTGGTAGTAGTTCTTCTGGATGGACCTACCTCCTCTCCTTTTCTTTACCAATTCCTACAATTTGGAGGGAGGGGATAGTAGGGGTGGCCGCAGTAGGTTTTTGAATGCAGAATCCTATATTAGATATTACAGAGATTTACAGAAAGGAAATCCTATCACCTTATCCTGGGAGATATAGAGAAGGCAATAATAGCTAACATTTATTGAGCCTTTACTATGTGCCAGATACAATTCTAAGTGCTTTACATATATTACCTCATTATTCCTGACAACAACCTATAAAGGAGATGCTACCAACAGTCCATTTTTACATATGGCACAAACAAAAGTTGAAGTCATACAACTAGAAAGTACAGAGCTGAGAAATAACTCAGTCTGGTTCCACAGCCACTCTCTCAAGCATGAAGCCTTCCTCCCCAAAATTCCTCAGAGTGCAAAAATTCCTATTTTAAGGGACCAGGCAAAACCATGGCAAGAGAAAATAGCTTCCTACTACTAGAATGCATAGAAATATATATAACAAAATTACAGCACCTCCCTAATACCAGTGTCAGAGAGCAGGCTTTCATTAGACGCCACTGTTATTTTGTGGGGACAACATTTAGTCTATGATGGATCTGAATTCATATAATAAAAGAGTCTTGCTGTATCTATGTTTAAAATAAAAACGAAAGTACTGAGTACCTAGAAGGGAAGAATACACCCAAAGATGTTAATATGATGACATCAGAAGCTTCACCCTCTCTTCTCTGCTCAGCCAACAGACATCCCTTTCCTATGAAAAAGGAAAGTCAGAGGTACTCATATAGAACAGTCTCACTTGTGAAAGTGAATACAGAAGTATCAAGGGTTTTTTTTTTTTACAACATTGTAAGGAACTCAAGCTGGACAGAATCATCTTGATTTCTGCTTTGTCAAGCAAATATTTACTTAGCAGGCCAATGAACTGTGGTGGTATGACCTTGTGACACCAAGGCACCCAAGAATAATTTCCCAAACGAGGCTAGACAACACTTCTATACTAACTTAATTTGAGAAGAAAAGATTTCAGAACAATAGAATAATAATTACCTACATACTACAAATATTTGAGGGTCTTTATCTAATTCCCTATTTTATCCTAATTGCCTAACACAGAAGATGGCACACACCGTGTTAAAATTTAACAAATACTTGCTGAATGAATGAATGCCTTACATTGTGGACATTTTGTGCTTACTTCAGTGTAAATTCTTTGAAGGCACATGCTCAACTCTAGTCAGTGTGGACCTAGCACAGTGCTTAAATAGACCAGAAGGTCTGATAAACTTTGAATCAAACTAACTGATAAGGAAATACCATTTTCTTTCTGGGTTTTCAGGCAATAAGGCTTTTTTATAAGCAGTTGCATCAGAAAGTACTCACCACTCCCTCTATAACTCCCACTAGCCTTAAATGTATACCTCAAAACTGTTTTGTAAATGGCAAACATTTTCAGATTGCTCAAAGAGTATAATGAGCAAGATTTGCAGAAGAGAGGCAAAAGAGTAGCAGACGCCATTTCTTCTACGGTATAAGGATGGTGACCACACAGGAAGACAATGATGATGCCCAAGTTCAAGAGCAGCCCTGGTGCCGCATAAGAATAAAACAGTATCATTAGTTCTTCCAACTCATGGGGGCGGTCCTTGTTTTCACACTTACCGTCAACAGTGGTTCCTTCCTCTTTTCTAAATACTTTATGTCTCCAGCCTGTGGTGAAAAAGCCTCTACTTACCCCAGTGGCCTCCTACAACTAGCACCCTATTTCACTCCTTCTTTTCACCTTAAACTTATTGGATAAAAAGTCTACCACTCTCTGCCCCGACTTTGCTACCATAATTTACTATTGGCATTTGTTACCAAGTTCTCTTAATTCATTTTTGATAAAATCTCTTACATCTATCCCTCTTTTTCATTCCCATCTGTCACAGTGCTCTATATGAAACTGTAATCTGGAAAGTCAGCATTAAGTTTCTTTTTTTTTTTAAAGATGACCGGTAAGGGGATCTTAACCCTTGACTTGGTGTTGTCAGCACCACGCTCACCCAGTGAGCGAACCGGCCATCCATATATGGGATCCGAACCCGTGGCCTTGGTGTTATCAGCACCACACTCTCCCGAGTGAGCCACAGGCCGGCCCCAGCATTAAGTTTCTAATCACCAAAACCAATGGCCTTTGATCCTTGGGTTTGCAAAGAAGTATTAGTTCACGTGTCTGAAAAATACTGTCTGTAGTCTATTTGAGGAGAGAAAACCTAGATATATTTTTAAATGTAAACATTATAAGAAACACAAATTTTTAAAACTCTTCATTTTTCAGAAGCATCTGTCAATGTAGAAGGGCTCTTTTCCCATATGCCTAATTGGGGGTATTCCTCCTGGTTCTATCCTCTACTCTGTTCCCTTTCTTCATTTGGTTCTACAGATAATAACAGCAATGACAATTCTACTAATAACAACTATCATTAATTGAATAAACTATGCTATGTATTTTAACATTTAACCACAATTTTAAATATTGTGGTTATTCCTTATAAAACTATAGTATTATTCTCCCTATTTTCAAATGAGAACTCTGAGTCCAAAAAGGTCAAGTAACTCAGTCTCTAAAGTCATATCACCACTAAGGGATTGATCTGGAATTCCAAACTATGTCTATTTGGTTCTGAAGCTGATATACTACTATACTATGGTGTCTCTTAATAACACTAATAGCTTCAATTATTACAATAACTTCTAAACTTTCAATTGCTAAGTTTAAGAAAAGCTGTGTAGTAAGATAAATCTAGTGGTGATGCTCAGGATGTATTGGAAGGAAATTAACTGGAGGTTGGGAAACCAATTAAAAATGTAATAATTTAGGCATGAGGCCATATTAGTATGTACTAGGATGCTGGCAACAGGAATGGAAAAAAGAGACAAATATAGGAGAAGTTATGAAAGATGAATCAAAAGAACTTGGCAACTGCTTGAACATATGAAGTAAGAGAAAAAGAATCCGAGTTGATTTAAATTATGTCTGTGTGACCAAGAAACAAAAAAGGTGCCATGAACTGAAATAGGTAAGACAAGGGTAAGATCAGAGTTTATGGGACAGGAAATGAAAAATTTCTTGTTACAAATATTGAAAGTAAAACAACAATGTGACATAGATGTTGGAAGGTGACTACTTTAGAATACACCTATCTTTAAAGTAAGAGTAAAAATGCCTTTCTGCCTTTCCTTAATGTGACACTGAAACTGATGAAAAGGATGTCCATTCACATAAGAACACAAATCTGTGACTGGAGTAAATATCTTCTGTTCCTTGTATGCAATCTCTTTCTTTATCCAACATGTAAAAATATATAATGCCTGCAAATTCCAACACCATTCATTCAAAGGAGATAGTTAATAGGTCTCATCTGTTTAGCAGGAAAGCGTATAACAAGTCCTTCCTAAGACGACCACAGACAATCATTTGCGTGAAAATTTATGCTAAGTAACAGATTAGTAATAGTTTTACACCCAGCAGGGCTTCATGTCTCATTATTTTATACACACTACTAATAGAGTTTTGTATTAGAATCTGAAAAGGAACAGAAAATGGAAAGCTCTCCCAGCAGAATTTATTGTACTCTTTCAGCTATTATGCATTTCATTGCGGATTTCTACTCCAAGGCGTTATTCTTTGTTTTATTTTCAAAATGTGGCTCGTACTTTAAAAATGGCTTTCTGAGAAACCTCTGTATTTGCATGAATTCAAATGAAACTCTGTTCTCTGTGTCATCACTCTGTTCAGCAGCTTGTTACATATTTTATATGGTTAGAATGTGATTAACAATGGTCTCCTCTATGGCATTCCATAAAACAACAAAATCAACAGTTAGGCTCAGCAAAGTAAACATCCAAAGTGCTTTTAAATATTTGGTTTTATACCTTTTAAACGAGAAATTTTAAAAGAAATGTATGATGTAGATGAGAATGGAGTTATAGTACTATCCCTCTGATTGAGGACAGCCTGAATATTATTCTGTATGAAGAATGTCCCCTACTTAGCTCTTCAACTTTCTCTTCTGATATCCACTGGAACATCAAATGTTGCCCTGCATATCATCCCAAGTGAAGAGAGAAGATGATACAGGGAATTACAATGGTACAGCTGCAATAACTGCTACATAAATAAATCAAGCTGTTTTTGGAAGAAGACATCAGAAAATGGGATAAGTTTC
Source organism: Galeopterus variegatus (assembly GCF_000696425.1). Classification (NCBI taxonomy): domain Eukaryota; kingdom Metazoa; phylum Chordata; class Mammalia; order Dermoptera; family Cynocephalidae; genus Galeopterus; species Galeopterus variegatus. The sequence continues at coordinate 205,405 of NW_007727263.1, forward strand.
AAATGGTGCAGGAATGTTGAGGATGCATTCCAAATACAACCCTAAATTCTATATACTCATGAAACAGAGCCATACACACCAGGTCGCACAACAGCAGAACAAAAACTGTTTCCTTTTGTTGAGGGAGATAATAGAAAAATAAATGCTGGGAAGTTTTTCAAAAGGTGCAGTGAATAATGACTCTGATATACTTCAAAATGAAAATTCTTCAATCAAGTAGGTCTGGGTTTCAAGTAATTAACCTAACACTTGCACAATGGATTGCTGCAAAATATAATGAAGTTAGAGTGCAAATCACTGTCTGATAAACATTAACTCAATGTTCACGTCCTCCGGTGGACACAGCTATTTTATTAGCAATGAGCACAAAGTATTTAAAAGTGGGGGAAACATTTTATTATATACCTTATTAGTCTAATTATTTTTTTTTGGGGGGGTGGTGGCTGTCCAGTATGGGGATCCAAACCCTTGACCTTGATGTTATAACACCATGATCTAACCAACTGAGCTAACTGGCCAGCCACTAGTCTAATTATTTTTGAGGTTAAATAGTTTAAAGTTCACATATGGAATGTTGGGTGATAAAGCACTGAAAATTATCCCACTCTTAGGTTATGCAGTTTTAAAAAAAAACAACTTTATACAGTGGTCTTTAAAAAGCATCATTAATATAAAATTAAATGCTGGAAATAATTTAACTCATGATAAAATGAAACCTCACTTATTTAACAAAAGCTAATTAAAAATGTAGAGAATCAATACAGCATTATCAGTTTAACGAATGTCATTGCCATCTGGACTGCCAAGAGAAACCAACAGTTCCTATAACCAGACACCTCTTTTCTGGAAAGAAGAATAAAAAACTAAATTTTTTGGCCTGGCAGCACAACAGTCATCATGATGAATCAAAAAAACCAAGGTTTACCTAATATTTAAAGAACATTGCTTATAATCTTTTTGTTTTTGTTTTAAGTTTAAGAATTGAGAGATAGTAAAATTTACTCTTTTGGTGTACCATTCTATGAGTTTAAAAAACGCATAGACTCGTGCACTTGCCACAACAATTACAAAACAGTTCTGTTACCCCGAAACATGTCCTTGTGCTGTCTTTCTATAGTGAAATTCTTGTCGCACCCCTATAACTCTGACAAACACTAATCTGTTTTCCATTGCTAAAGTTTTGCTTTTTACAGAATGACACATAAATGGAATCATACAATATGTAGCCTTTTGTATCTTGCTTCTTCCACTTAGAATGAAACATCTGAGGTTCAGCCATGCTGTTCTATCAGTAGCTCATTCTTTTTTACTGCAGAAGAGTACTCCACAATATGGACGAATCACAGTTTATCCATTTACCAAATGAAGAGGTTCTGAGGTATATCCAATTTTTGTCAACTACTAATAATGTTACTAAAAACATTCTTATTTAGGTTTTTGTGTGAACCTAAATTTTCATTTGTCTAAGGAATGGGATGGCTGAGTCATATGTACGTATATGTTTAACTTTATGAGAAACTGCCAAACTGTTTTTCAAAGTGTTTATACCATTTTGAATTCCTACCACCAATACTTGAGAATTCCAGATGTTTCCTATCCTTGCCAAGATTTGGTATTATCATTTCAGTTTTTTTTTTTTAAGTCATTCTAGTAGGTGCGTAGTGGTATCTTACTGTAGTTTTTGTTATCTTATTGTTGTTTTAATTTGCATTTCCCCAATGACTAATGATATTGAGCATCTTTTCATGTGCTTAGTTGTCATCTGGACACCTTCTTTGATGAGGTACCTGTTCAAATCTTTTGCCTTTTTTTTTTAAATTGGGTTGTCTATTATTTTGAGTTTCGAGAGTTCTTATATATATTCTGGATACATATCTTGTTCCATACATGTGATTTGCAAATTTTCTCCTCCTCGTAGTCCTTTTTACACACCTTCTCAAGTATAGGCTGTTTTTAAAAAATCATTTCCCTGCTCCAACAGTTTACCATAGCCTTTCAAATCAGGTATGGCATTATAATGAGCACTTTGAAGAAGATAAATACAGTGACATGATAAAGATAGGGTTGATATTTAAACTGTGACCCAAATGATAAGAAGCCAGAGAGAGAAATATCCAGGCAGAGAGAAGAGCAAAACAAGAGTCATGAGATGAAAAAATCTTGGCAAGTTCAGGAAATAGAAGGTAGGCCACCATGGCCAGAGTTCAGTGAGGGAGGCAGAATGAGGTATGAGAAGAGGATGAAGGAGTAGAGGCAGGGACCAAACCACTTAAAGTCTTACAGGCCTTGGAAGAGTTTGGAGGTGAGATACCACTGAAGGGTTTTAAGCAAAGACAGTAACTTGATCTTCCTTAACATTAAGAAGAGTGGCCTGACTACACATAAAGAATTAATTGGAGAGGCCAGTAAGAAGACCAGTTAGGAGGCTACTATGGTCCAGACAAATGCACTGCAGTAGATGGATTCAAAATGTATTTTAGAGTTAAAAACAACAGAACTCTCCAATGTGTTGGAGTGAGCAGAACTGAAGCTATGTTGGGACCTAAAACTGCATGGGCTCTAAAGGATTTCAAAAGGACACAGCTTTTTTTTCCTTGGCATGCATTTCTCTGAGTTCCTTCTTTTCCCACTGTTATTTGGTATTTTCAGCCTTGGTTATGGGGCAAGATGACATTATTTACATGAATGTAAAGTTGCTTTCCAGCCAGCCTGAAAATGCAAACTTGCAGACCCTGGGAAACCAAGGAAGACATCAACAAATCTATGTTGGTTCTACCCCTCCAGCAGGACCATGAGATAACATCAAGGACAGGAGGAGAAACTGGACTGAGTCTTGGCAAGACTTTGCATCTGAAACCTTGCATGAAGCCCTCAAAGCTCACATCCCCCTCCCTCCTGCTTTTCATTTCCCACGTTCAGCCCCCTCTTTAAAAACCCCTTAGTAGGGCTGGCCCGGTGGCGCAATGGAGAGTGCACCGCTTGGGAGTGCGGCGGCGCTCCCGCCGAGGGTTCGGATCCCATGTGGAGACCGGTTCCCGCTCACTGGCTGAGCGCGGTGCGGGCGCAACACCGAGGGTTGCGATCCCGTTACCGGTCAGTAAAAAAGACCAAAAAAAAAAAAAAAAAAAAAAAAAAAACCCTTAGTAAATCTGAGTCTTTGAGATGATTTCGGTCTGGCCATTCTCCTTCAGGTTTACTGGAGAGATTGGTTAGCCTAACAACTCTCTTCCCGTCACAAGTATTTCTGAATAAAAGCTGATTTCCATCTTCACCAACATTTGACTTTTTTTTTTTTTTTTTTTTTTTGTCTGTGTCCGGCAACGGATCGCAACCCTCAGTGTTGCCCCCGTACCGGACCGGGGACCGGCAACGGGATCGCAAGCCTCGGTGTTGCTCCCGCGCCTCGCTCAGCCAGTGAGCGGGAGCCGGTCTGTATGTGGGATCCGAACCCTCGGACGGGAGCGCAGCCGCGCTTCCCAAGCGGCGCACTATCCAGTGCGCCACCGGGCCGGCCCAACATTTGACTTTTGAGTGGTTTGTTTTTGAAATGGGGCAGGCAACCAGACCCATGTCCTGTAACAAATCGACTGAAATGTGGAAAGTAGGAAAAATGAAAGGATCAAGGATAACTCCTAGGCTTGGTGTATCAGTCCATTTCTGTTGCTTTTAACAAAATACACAGAACTGGGTATTTTATAAAGAATATGAAACTTCCAGTCAAGATGGAAGAATAGATAGTACCCAGCGTCACCCTTTCCCACCATCAACCAACTTACAATTATTAAAAAGTAACTATAGCCAAGCTGGGACCACTAGAGCTCAGGGGAAGAGGAGAGACCTGTAGAGTTCATGAAGGCAGGAGAAGCCATGATGAAAGAAAGATAGGACTGCTCTGACCATTTCAAGCCCTGGCCATTTTAAGTCTGGCCCTGGTGAGCGCATGGAGCAAGAGCTGACAAAAGCCGCTGCTGTGCCCTTCCTGTGAAGTTGCTTGGAGGCTGCAGGGGAGAAGAGGGCCTTGGTGGCCCCCAGGCCAGCAAGACCACTGACAGGGTTGCTGTGGACCCACCAAGGAGAGAGGGGTCACAGACAACTGAAAAAAGGAGCCACTCAGAGGCTGGTGAGTCATCGCAAGGCACTAGCACATGGCCTGTCCTATGGGAAGTGTTTGGAGTACAGGTGGGGTGGGGGGAATGTTGGGACACAGCATGGACAGCTGATCTGCCCTCCAATCAGCACAGGACCACTAAGTGGAGACTGGTCAGGAATACAGAACTGCAGGGGGTGCAATTTGCTGAAAAGACTCAGGCCCAGACCAGAATTTCCACACAATCTAGTTGTACTGGACCTCACAAGACCTGGAAGTGATTACAAGGTCAACAATTAAAACATGAGCTGCATAAAAAGCCTTTCCCCAGAAAATCAGCAGCAAAGCAGCAATTTAGCTCAAGTACAGGGCTCAAGTGCTGGTCCCCACAGGAAGTTCCCACATTTTAGAAGTAAGCAAAGGACAACAAATTAGTTTCAGTGCAGAGTTTAAGTGATGGGAACAGTGAATAATCTAATACATAACTGAAATAAAAAACAAAATATCCACAGATCAGAGACAAAGTTCTGATATTAACCACTAAAGGTCTAACACCACCAAAGAACACCTATAAAACCTAGAAGGACAGAAAGCCCCCCAGGGTCCCAAGCCAGGGAGGGAGAGAGAGGTGTGGGCCTCAACCACGTCTCCTAACAACCACATCCAGCCCAGTGACAACCACCAAGCTGGTGATCGAAGTGCCCCAGATTCCTATGCCAGGGAAGGGGGGGCGCTGAGGGCCTCAGCCACACACCCTAACATCTGTACCCTGCCCAGCAACCACCACCAAGCTGCCACTGGAAGAGCCCTAGGCTCCTGAGTGGGGCATTAGGGAGCCGAGGGCCTCAGCCATTCCCCTTCAACATCCACACCCAGCCCAGTGACAACCACTGAGCCACCACAGGAAGTGCTCCAGGCTCCTGAGCCAGGGCAGTAGGGGGCTGAGGGCCTCAGCCACATCACCCTGACATCCACACCCAGCCCTTCAACAACCACCGAGTCACCGATGGAAGCGTCCTGAGCTCCCAAGCTAGGGTGGTTGGGGGCTGAGGGCCTCAGCCACACCCCCAGACATACACATCCAGCCCAACGACGACCACCAAGACACCACCAGAAGCACCCTGGGCTCCTGAGCCTGTGAGGTGGGGGGCGAGGGACTCAGCCACACCCTACCCCACCTCGATGTCCACGTCTAGGCCAGCAATCACCGACCTGCTGCCGGAAGCCCCCTGGGCTCCCCTGCCAGAGTAAGGGAGATGCCATGGGCCTCGACCACACCCCTCCTCCTTCCACCCTATCTCCCTCTCCCTCCTTCTTCTGTCTCCCCCAACTCCTCTGCAACATCTACAATGTAAAAAATAATATTAATAATAATTAATTAATTAATTTTAAAAAAAAAAGAAAGAAAAGAAAATTTATTGCTTACAGTTTCGGAGGCTAGAAAGGAAGTCCAAAGTCCAGGGAACACATCTAGTGAAGGCTTTCTTCGGTGGTAGCAACAGGGACAGCACGGTATCACATTGCGAAAATGGTGGAGTAGAGACAGTAGAGAGAGACTAACCTCCTCATTCGCTCTCCTTTTAAAGCCCTCCAAACCACACCCATGACTACCATTTTTAACCCATTCACTACAGCATGGTCCTACAATCTAATCACCTCTTCAAGTCCCCACCTTTCAATTATGGTAATAGGATTTCCCACCCTCAACAGTTACAATGGGGATTAAGTTTGGGGGTGACATTCAACCCAAAGCACTTGGGGACCAAAAAAATAGGATGAATAACAGTGACACTTATTGGGATGGAGAAGAACTGACTGGAGGAACGAAAATCAAGATTTCTATTTGGGACATGTTAAGTTTGAGATGTCTAAGAGATATTTTCCCAGCAGAGATTTCAAGTCGATAGCTGGAACCAGAGAGATAAATTTGAGAGCTAGAATCATATACACATATAAGAAATGGGAGAGTAGGTAGAGAAAACGGGAGTTCACAATCAAGCTCTTAAGCATTCCAACATTATATTAAAATACCACTTTACCTGTCTCTCTTGCTCTCAACTGGCCTGTAAGTTCTTCAAGTGCATAGTTCTGTATCTAACAAATCTTGGTGCCTGATACTTAACAAGTACTTAAGTGTTGTAGAACTCACACAGGCATGACATGTGAAGGAAGATGACATCAGGGTGTAGAGGTGTACAAGGAGTGGTATAAATGAGCAACCCTAAGGAGATTATAGACCCAGAGTGGAGCTCTGATTTTGCAGTGCCAGATTTTGCAGTGTCCATGATGGACAACTAGTATCTCAAGCAAAAAGGGGCCCTTCAAAACAGCAGATTAAATAAAATACTTGTTTGCAAGTAAAAGAAGTCACTTTTCAACTAGAACTATTCTGAGGATTGTCTTTCTTACTAATTTTTGTTTCCTACCTACAAAATGAGTTATTTCTTTTTATTAGAGATCACAAGCTACTAGGTCAGATGACTGGGCTAAACTGAGACTAAGTATCTTTGGATCTGATGATCTGAGTATGAATAATCCCCTGAAGTTCCTAAGAATGCAAAATGACCCAACAGTTCCTGCCACTACTACCCTTGATTCCTTACACATTTGATTTGTTCTATCAAGAAATAGACCTTCCCCTAAAACTTAGGAAACAGCCTAAACAAAAGTTCAAGATAATTCTATTGTGATATAAGAATCTCTTCCTCAACAGTTTAGCTTTATTGGAAGGGAAAATTTAACATAATAACTCAACAAAAACTGGAATCAAGAGATACTTAACAGGAGGAACTCCTAACCAAAGATACCTGAAATGACTGTAGCAGTTTTCAACATATACTGTGAGTTTTCATTGTAGCAGCCTATTTCTATACAAACATACACACCAAATCTCACTTTGTGGTTGGAAGCAAGGTCATTTTGATTATTTGGAAAATGCAAACTGGCAATTTACCATTTATATGAGTAATGGTAAATTGAAGAATATATTGATTCTCTTTTCCCCCTCCATATTAACAAATGAGAATACACAAAAATTTTAAGAATGACATAAAAAGGCCATTTTATAACCATCTTTGCCAAGTGAATACTTTAATTATCTGACATTAAACTTTCAAAGATGCCAGGCAAAGTGGAATTCATGTTGTATAATATCCAGTGATAAGTAAATGTCTTTGCTATAGAAGAATGATAATTCTCTAGCTAGCTTGCCTGGTTCTGGCCAATTCTCTGTGAGTACAAGAACATGTCACTTTCACGCTGAAGAATTTAAAGGCCAGTGCATGACTCTCCAACTCTGCCTTCCCCTGCTGTCTTGACCAAGGAGGCCATATGTCCCAAATGATACAGCTATATATGAGATAATAGAGCCTTCATCAGCCTAGGTCTCTGAGAGGCTATGTGGCACAGAATCCTTGACCTATAATAGATGTGTAGTGTCAACAAGAAAAAGACTTTTGTTATGCTAAGTTACTGAGATTTTGTTTTTGTTGTTGCTGTTACAACACAGCTTAGCCTACCTTTACCAATACTCCTACATGGTTGAAAATTATGCTCGTAATAATGGATAATCTGAAGGAGATAAGTTTAAAGATTAATTTTGGTCAAAGAACCCATTTCACACTGCACAAGTGCACATTTAATTTGCAAATACAATTATTTGCGAAGACCAGTTCTTTAAAAGCAGACTTTGATTTTAAAAGAGCCATTTTATTTCTTATTGTTACCTCCTGAATTGATTTGTATATAGTGGTTTACAGCATTACATGGATAGAGTTTTAACTTTGTATCGTTTCATTTGTTTCATCATCTTTAAGGAGTCATCTTAAGCTAGCTTATTGTATAGATATCAATTAGAAAATCCTAGGAAAACAGTCCATTTAATAGAGTGGGGAGTCAACGCTAAAATAATTATTAAAAAGAAATAATCTGTTTGCTTATACTTTAATACATAAATTAACAGCCTTCTCCATGACAATACTAAACTTCCGAGGATCTGCATCTAAATTTTACACAGGAAGAAAATGCAAACAATCTTATTTCTACATGAGTTTCTCTGTATACTTAAGTTTCGTGTTTTCTTCGTTTCCAACTTAGCAATATCACAGCAATCATCAAACAGTTGGATTCGAGAAATGATAAAACCAGTCTGGCCCTTATGTCATTTCTACCCAGGAAGGTGACAACACATTGCTATTTGTTTTTTGGTTGTTAACAACATTAGTCTGAACATCATTATGCACACTGCAGTCGCGTATTTATTTTCTCTTCCAAGAGAAAAGAAAAAAGAATTTACTAGTGTAATATGAGAACAATAGGACACTCTAAACTAATAGCTGGTGAATTTATAATAAACAAGAAGAAATGCTTCTTCATATACCATATAGACTCTGCCAACCCATGGAATTTGTTGCTAATCATTTCACAACCAGGGCTTTTTTAGAAGCTCGATAACTTAATAATTGATAAAATCTTTAAGTTCTGTCACCTAACTATGAAAGTAATTAAATTCTGTGCTTCAGGAAATCGCCTCCCCAGTCCTGACTAGGCCTTTTACTCTCACTCGGCTCACCCTCTGGGGATGAAAGAAATGACACAGTAAGTTTTATAGCCACAGACCTCAATGTCTCCATTATAAATACCTCAGGCAAGTTGGACTAGCCTTCAAGTGCTAAAAATCTCTCCTAAGTTGGTTAAATCTCCGAGCTTCATAATTCTATTCCCTTCGTAAATAAAGTGGAGTTTTTGTTTTTTAAAGCTTTACTGAGGTTCAACAAACAAACTGCATATATTTGAAGTGTATGATTTGATCATTTTTGACCTATGAAACCACAACTATGATCAAGATAATGAAAACATCCATCACCCCCAAAAGTTTCCTTGTGTTCCTCTGAATGCTTCCTTCCCATATCTCCCCACTCTCCACCCGTTTACAATCTGTAGTGCTTTCTGACACTACAGGTTATTTTGAGGTTTCTAACATTTTATATAAATGAATCATACAGTATGTGCTCTTTTTGTTTGGCTTATTTCACTCAATTATTCTGAGGTTCATCCATGTTGTTGCATGTATCAATAGTTCATTCTTTTTACTGCTGAGTAGTATTCTATTGCATGCAACTTGTGAACATATATGCAATACAATAAACTGTGTTCACAATCTGTTCCTCCATTCATCTGTCGATGGACATTTGGGTTGTTTCCAGTATTCTGGTTTTAATTTGCAGTTCCCTAATGACTAACGATGTTGAATATCTTTTCATATGCTTATTTGCCATTCCCATATCCTTCTTGGTGAAGTATCTGTTCAAACCTTTTGCCCTCTCCCAAGGTTGTTTGTTTTTTTATTACTGAGTTGTAAAGTTGTAAGCACTCCTTATATATTCTAAATACACGTTCTTCATCAGATATATGATTTGCACTTTCCCCAAGTCTGTGGTTTATCTTTTTATTCTCTTCAAAATATCTTTAGGGGAGCCAACGATTTTACACTTGATGAGGTCTAATTTATCAATTTTTTTTTTCTTTTATGAATCATGCTTTTGGTGCTCTAGAAAACTCTGCCTAAGGCCAAGGTCACAAAGGTTTTCTCTTGTTTTTTTTTTTTTTGTTTTTTAAGTTTTATAATTTTAGGTTTTACATTTAGATCAATGATCCATTTTGAGTTAATTTTTGTCTATGGTACAAGGTATGGATTAGGGTTCATTTTTACATATTGATATCCATTCGTCAAAAAAAATTCCTTTCTCCATGAACTGCCTTTGCACATCTGTTGAAAATCAGTTCTCCCTAATTGTGTGAGTCTACTTCTAAGCTCTCTGTTCTGTTCCATTATCATTGACATCAATACCATACTGTTTTGATTAAAGTAGCTTTATAATAAAAAAGTCGGATAATGTTAAGTCTCCAATTTTGTTCTTTTTCAAAGATGTTTTGACAAATCTATCTTCTCTGCACTTGCATATGAATTTTAGAATCAGCTTGCCCTTTTCTTTAAAGATGCTTGCTGGGATTTTAATTGGAATTGCACTGAATCTATAGATACATTTGGGGAGAACTGACATCCTAACAATATTGAATCTTCTGACCCATAAACACAGTATCTCTATCTCATTTGTTTTTTAATTTCTCTCAGCATTTTTTTTTTAGCTTTCAGTGTCTTACACATCTTTTGTCAGATTTCCTCTCTAAGTATTTCAAATTTTTTGATGTTATTGTAAATAGTACTGTCTTTTCAAAATTTCAATTGGCAATTGTAGAATTTATTTTTGCACAATGATTTGTATCCTGCAAACTTGCTAAATTTACTAATTAGTTTTAGTAGCTTTTTGTAGATTCCATTAGATTTTCTACATAGACAATGATGTTGTCTGAGAATAAAAACAGTTTTACTTCTTCCTTTCCAATCTGGATGCCTTTTATTCTCTTCTTTGCTGTACTGCACTAGCTAGAACATCCAGTGCAATGCTCAATGGAAGTCATAAGAGTGAATATCCCTGACATACTTCTGATGTTAAGGGGAAAGCATTCAGTCTATCACTATTAAGTATTAAATTAGCTATTGGTTTATTACAAATGTCCTTCATCAGCTTTAGAAACTTTTCTTCTATATCTTGTTTGCTGATATTATTTATTGGGAATGGGTATTGAATTTTACAAAATTCTTTTTCTGCCTCTATTGAGATGATCACAAGATTTTTACTTTGCGTTGTAGGCTGAATTATGTCCCCCCACCCAAATTCATAGTGTTGCAATCCTAAACCCCAGTACCTCAGAATGTGACTGTATTTGGAGACGGAGCCTTTAAGGAGGTAATTAAGTTAAAATGGGGTTATTAGAGTGAGCCCTAATCCAATATGACTAGTGTCTTTATGAGAAGAGGTGATTAAGAAACAGCTTCACACATACACAGCGGCAAACGTGAGGACACAGCAAGAAGGCAACCATTTGCAAGCCAAGGAAGATGTCTTAGGAGAAATCAAACTTGCCAGCACTTTGATCTCAAACGTCTAGCCTCTAGAATTATGAGAAAATAAATTTCTGTTGTTTAAGCCACCCAGTGTGTGATATTTTGTTATGCTAGCCTTTGTAAACTAATACAGTTTGTTAATATAGAGTTTTTAACATTAAACCAGCCCTGCATTCCAGAGAAAAACTCCACTTGATTATAATGCAATATCCTTTTTATTAACTGTTGAATTCAACTTGCTAACATTTTTTTTTTTTTTTGGTCTTTTTCGTGACCGGTAAGGGGATCGTGACCGGTAAGGGGATCGCAACCCTTGGCTTGGTGTTGCCTGCACCATGCTCAGCCAGTGAGCGCACCGGCCATTCCTATATAGGATCCGAACCTGCGGCGGGAGAGACACTGCGCTCCCAACGCTGCACTCTCCCAAGTGCGCCACAGGGCCGGCCCTAACATTTTTTAAAATCTGTGTTCCATGAGGGATATTGGTCTGCAGTTTTCTTTGTACATAATATCTTTGCCTGGTTTTGGTATTAGGGAAATTCTGGTCTCACAGAATGTATTGGGAAATAGTCCTTCCTTTTCAATTTTTCTAGAATTGTTTGCATAGAATTGGTGTCATTTCGTCCTTAAATTTTTAGCAGAATTCACTAGTAAGGACATCTGGTCCTGGTGTTTCTTTGTGGGAAAGCTTTTAGCTTTCATTTTAATATCTTCAATATATATATGGTTATTCCAGTCATTTATTTCTTCCTGATTGACTTGAAGTTTTTGTCTTTTAATAAATTTGTCCATTACAACTAAGTTGTCTAGTTTATTAGCATAAAGTTGTTCATAATATTCTTTTAGTATCTGTAGAATCTGTAGTGATGTCAACTTCTTTAAGGTGATTGAAACTCTGAGTTCCACACTTTCATTTCCTTCTTAAAGAAGGCAAAGTGGGTTTTTGTTTTTGCTGGTTTATGGTATTGAATTAAAATTCAAAATATTTACCTTTAGATACATTTCAATTACAAAAATTGATAAAATTTTAAAATTTGAGGTATATACTTTATCCACAAATGGCTTAATGTTTTAAAAATCTGAAAATCAAGGTAGAAAAGCCAAAGACAGAGGTATAGGATAGGGTAGTGCTAACACCAAAAGAAAGAATAGTCACTATAAATGAATAGAGCTAGAAATAAATACCTGCCACTCATTTTAAAATCTGGCATTTTTCAATGATACTTTTAAGAAAACTAGAAAATCTGGAACACCTTTCATGCCCAGAGGAAGTATATTATCAACAAATTAAAGACACCAAAGTTCAAGAGCAATAGCCAAACATATGCATAACCAAATTTATGCATAACCAAACATACGCACAGAATCCATTAAACTTAGTCAATAATTTAGGGAACACTTACATTAGAATGTGCTAATGAGAGAGCTGATTAAACCAAAATGCAAATGACAGCTTTTCCTATTTGTGGTCCTGAGTTAAAACAAAACAAAAAAAGGATTATAGCATCAGAAGTTAAGATAAAACCATAGAGAGAAAATGCTATAGAAAAGGATCTCATTCTATTTTTCTCCCTTCTAGCTTTGGTTTCCAGAAACAATCAGGCCCTTCTTTCCCACAAAGTTTGCCCCCCTACACTTACGGAAAAGGATACCAGTCATTTTCACATAAACGAACAGACAACTATTTATCTGTTTCTGAATTTATGCTCTGTTAGCATCTCTGTATACAAACACCTCAATAATAAATCAAATGCAAAAAAAAAAAATCACAGAAATTATCTCTACCCATATCAGGCCATAATACCACCTAGGATATTAATCAAGAAAATTAGAAATAGCTTAATTCAGGTCACAGAAAGTTAAGAGTTATAAGAAATTGCCAGGCAATTTCTTCCATCCATATCCATAGCTTCAGCTAGGGCAGAGACCAATGAAAACCTAACCAACCCCAGGTGACACCGCTGCACATTTTCACTTGCCTCCTGAACAAAGCCACTTTGATATCTTACTGGCCCTTCAGCTTCAACGTGTCCCAGAGATTCACCGTTTCATCAAAAATGATTTCTCCTTCCTCCTCTTGACCTCTCTATTTCTATTCTGGCCCCATAATTTTCCTAAATTACCTTAACTTAAAAACTTGATCATCTTTGACTCCTACTTCTTCACTTTCTCCATCCTTCTCCACTTAATCACAATTGACAAGTCCATAGATTCTATTTCCAAAATGTCTTTTATTTTTGAGGGGGGACATTCTTTCTCTTAATACTTTACTTTTTCTTTTCTTTTTTTTTTGGTGGCTGGCCAGTAGAGGAATCCGAGACTGTGACATTGGTGTTATAAGGTTGTGCTCTAACCAACTGAGCTAATTAGCCAGCTCCAAAATACCTTTTAAATCTAACCTTTCCTTTATATTTCCAAGTTCGAGTCCTCATTGTCCTATATTTTTTTTCCCCTTTAAACAGCTCTATTGAGGTATAATTGGCATATAATAAACTGCACATATTTAAAGTGGACCTACCTTAGTTTTTTACAATTAATTCCAAAGAGGCTTTCTGAATTCCAATCTCTTTGTACCCTCTACTCCTCATTCCAATCTGCTTTACTCATGTCTTCCCAGTACATCATTTTAACACATAGTTCTGACTGGGTAATTTCCTAGTTCTCAATCCTCATGATCAGCTGTCACGTAAATTCAACCCCCTTCACTTGGCACATTCAAAGCTCTATATTTTGACCCCAACCTATACAACAACTTTATTTCCTACTATATCCCCACATATACCTCACATTTAAGCCAAAGTGAAACACTTGTCATTTTCTAAATATGTCCTTTCACACCCCTATAATTTTTGCCAGAAATACATTTCTCTGCCCCTTCTGTCTAAAGAAATCCTGGGCATCTTTCGAGGTGTAGTATAAAAAAAAATTTTTTTTAAAGAAGTCTTCCCTGCAAATACAGGCTTCCCTGCTCTAGACTCCTAGAGCATTTTGTATTTTTCCTGTCTCACTTAATATGTACGACTTTATTAGAGTTATTTTGTATCTACAAAACTGTAAGTCCCTTGAAGGCAGGAGTCATGTTTTATTCTCCTTTGTAACTCTCAAGTTTCCCTTAGACAGTGCTTTAAAACTCAACTCAAAGGAGACTGCATCTTCTATTGTATAAAGTATACCACCACAGGCCCAGAAAAGACATTCAAACATTTGGTGAATGAGCCAATGAATGAATATCACAATCTCAGTATAAAAGAACATTTTCAGGTAGAAATATAGCTCCTATATTTCTCCTCAAAAGTTATTTTACTACCTTTCTCTGAGCAAAGCTTCCCCTCAGCCTCACTCGCCATCCAAAATATTTAACTTTGTCTGACTATGTAGGGGAAACCCCAAGAAGATGGGTTATCTCAGAAGATTATCAAGGTATAAAAAAAAAAGTTCCATTCCTTAATAAGGAAATAAAATATCAGTTTGTCAGGACTACTATTCTTGTTCATATGTTTGTAAAAATCTAAAGTCCCATTAAAAGAAAAAAAAGCCACCTATTCAGAAATGTAGGAATGGCCAACAAGTAAATATGCTGAATGAGGAAAAAGCAGTGGATGGCCCAGCTCATCATATTCCATGACTTTCAATAGTACTTCCAGATCCCTCATATCCAAACGAAGTCTCTGGACCTGCTTAACCATGTATCCCAAGGGGTACAGAAAAGAGGACCTGGGTATTTTAAGGAGCCCGCTCTTAAAAACACCCTGCATGATTCATAGCATCATACTCATGACCTCCTCATCTTTCAAGAGTGGCTTTGTTAGAGGACCATCAAAGAGCCAACATAATCATTTCATCTGAGTAATTTTAATTTGAATTGAACATATGGTCACTCAATTTTTACCTTGAAATATATCACCTCTATTCCACAGCTATATCTTTGCCCTTTTGATAAACTCTCACACCCATCTTTATTCATTACATGCCATATACTCTCTTTCAGTCTTGAGACACTTGGAAGCCATACAAAATATTTTAATATTTAACTCAAAATCATAAGCATACAGAAGAATTGAGAATCACCTCAAAATTTTATTATTGGGAAGGAACACTATAAAATACTTCCTCAGAAAACAAAAGACACCAGTATAATAGCCTGTAGACCAAATTGTTTCATCCAACACTTAACAATTTCCAAAGAAAAAAAAGAGAAAGAGAAGGAAAATTTATTGAGTAGTAAATTTCAATTCCTTATTAAAGACATAAATATGTTTTGTTGCCAGTAATCTTTAAGGTCCCTGTAGACTGTGTACTTTGCAGTTGTTAAATGTGCTTTGTTCTCCTTTCTATAAGAACAAAAAAAATAGCCAGAGGAGGAGAGAGAAATAACAAAGTGGAGACCATAGCCATGAAATGTAGTCCAATTTTCACATTTATCGCCCTGCCCAGTGCAGGCCTATGCACTATCTGGCCAAGCTTAGATGGGAGGGCAACTGTGATCCTGGCCACAGAATTCCTATCTGGCCAAAGAATGTCTTGGTCTTGAAAATGGAAGCATAGGTTGGAGATGGGGAGGGCTATGGCTCAGGGAGTTGCACGCAATGCCCTGTCTGTGGATATAAACGTGGATTAGGGGGTGTTGGTTTTATCACGAACTCAGGAAAAAAGGCCCTTGTTGGAAATAGTTTATTACTCAGATTCCATTCCATGTGTCCTAGTGATCTAGTGGTCAGCTTTTAGAAAATGCTTTATTATTTTAATGCAAACATTTTTGAGGTTTCTAAGTAAAACAACCAACGAGAGAGGAGTTGGAGTGTGTGCCTATGCAGAGCAAGGTTATGATAGTGTGATGAGCCATCTAAAGGCATGATGAGTAGCACCCCTCACTCTCAGTCTATTTTCAGAAGAGTTGAATATTGCAAGATCCCCTGCCTCAGTCCAACAGGCCAACCAAAATGCCAGTGAGTATCAACTGGAAAGTGCCACCTTAATTATATGATTCACCACTTCTTGTTTAACATGCATTGAAAGAAGTAGTAAATTAGAAAGAGAGTAGTTTTCCAAGATTCATTTGCTACATTAAAATTCTTTAGGAGTTATTTGTAAAAAATCATCATCACAGATGATGGCTTTTGTAGCTCTGGGGAACCATGTAAATACAGTAAACTTACCACAGCATCACTATTTTAGGGGCAGAAAAAATGGCCTTAATTTTCTGCACTGTATTTCAAACAATTGGTAAGATTTTCCATTTAAGAACATGGCTATCAAATCTCAACATAACCTTGAAACGTCATAAAAGCTCAGCAGCAAGTGGCTTAATTGGCAACTTAAATCAGGATGTCTTTGAGGTAGAATATTCCTTTCAATTGGTCAACAAGTAGCAACTATGGGTTCACCAGGTTGTGCCCAGCTGTGATGTTTCTGTCAAAGCAAAGACCAGGTAGTCAGCACACATTTTGCTTCACCCAGGGAAACAGACCCCTTAGCAACTCGGGAACAAAACTAATGTGCCTAACTTCGATTAACTCACAATTAAACTATTTTTTCCACTCTTTTTTACTAGGGAAGAACAGAATTAGAGTATAGAACTGAATACAGGTAACAGTCTAAGTGACTTACAATAACTAAAGGTTGCTCACAGTGATTTAAAGAAACTCAAAGTCTTACACCTTCCATCCCCTAAACTATCTCCCTCCAGCTCGAAGACACACAGAGAAAGAAGCAAAATGTCATTTCTTGGAATTATGTTTCTTCATTACTAAAGAGAAGATCCAACTTATGTTATTTCTGCCCATCTATAAATATTTTCAGAAAGTAAAAACATGGTCAATAAAGCAATAATGACTGCCTCTTTCAAGATGAGTACATTTGTAGTTTCAATCCTCTGTAATGCAATTAGAAATCTGGAGAATACGTGAAATAACAGTTTTCCGGAACAGAATCTGCAATATTCCACTTTGTCTTTGTAGATAACATGGGTATTGCATGTAGATTTTCTTCAAAGTGCTCTGGAAATTCCATAAATCCCATCCTGTAGGGATTTCGCTTTTATGTAGTCTCTCCACCATATTTGTATTCCTATCCCCTCTAAAAATATGCTGCAATACCAACATTTCCATAGACAAAGTACCGCACACTAATAAAACACAACACTGTTTACATACAGTGCAAATATATAACATATTTTCAGCATAGGTTATGAGCAGTATTTTTAGAAGGATGGAGCCTGCAGTGATATTAGTAACAAACTTCTACTGTAAATTAGTGGCCTAAATAGAAATTTATGTTCCATAAAACCCAGCACAAAACAATAAGTTAGAAATATTTAAATAACATTTTACAGAGCGTTCAGCAGCAAGTACAACTGTGTCAGGCTGAGGTGGTTACTGGAAAAGAGAATTGGGCACTGTCATAGAAAGCTGCCCAAGCAACAAAAGATAATTCCTTCGTCTTTTATATAACTTTAAAAAGTATGTATGACCTCCACATTGTACTTTACTAACAACATGTCAAAGGTACCCTAAATCTTGAAAACAAGTAAAAAGTAACCAACCAATTCAGGGATAAAATTCTATGATTTCTATAGAAACAGGCTTAAAGGCACCTACCTGAGATTTTTGGTTCATATTTTCATTCATTTTCTAAAAATATGCTAGGCTTATAATGTGAGTAGACGAGCTTACCTCTAGGTTTGGCTTTCTAAGATCTATAATCCTGCTCAAGTCATAATCAAGCCCACTCTTGCATTACTCACATTTCAGAGAGCTAAGAATATTTCTGTTATCTTGGGAAAAATCAGATTCCAATTTAAGTTTATCTTTGCAATTCTGCAAAATATCAAGACTTTAAACACTATATTCAAAATCTAATACTGCAAGCCTGATAGTATGGTTAGATACCCATAAGTATGTGAAAACACTACAGAAACTATTCAAATTTGTAATTTAGATATTTTCCCAAAATAACAGAAATGAGGGTTGATGGGAAGTGAGGACTGGCTGGGGAGGGAAAGAATGGAGAGGGAGAATAGTCCGACTTATGCTTCTCCTCCAAACAGAATAAGGAGGCATCAGGGCTTTAGTAATGGAGATGGCAGAATGCTATGTCTTCTAGTGAAAATAAAAAGACAGCTTTATCATTTCCATTTATTCATCTGCAACTCAGAAGAATAAATGCAATATTCTTTTAAAAAATAGGCTCCAGGGCCTCAATTAAAAAAAAAAGAGTTCTCTGATTCACGAATAATGTCCAAAATAAGAAATGAACAGCAGGTTTGGATTAGTGCTTTGTTTTAAGGCAAGAGATTGGTACTGGCATGCTAGATTTTTCCAATGGATTATCCAACTTCATCCTTAAATTCCACAAACCTAAAACTGGATTCAGCATTTCTCTCTTCATCTCACTTATCTCCTAGCCTAACCATTTCTGTCGATCCTACCAACCATCTAAATTAAAGACCTCATTCATCATTTCTGATTTCTCTTCTCTTATCCTCACAGCCAATATGCAAGCTCAGGAAGAGTACAAACCCTAACACTGGGTGAAGAGTATTCTAGGAAGAGAGGCATGTGGGAAAACACAAGTATAGAAAAGAGCTCAACAAGAAAGAGAAGAGACGAGAAAAGAAAGAAAGAAAAAAGCTCGATACATTTTAAGAAATGCAAAATAGGCCAATAAGGCTGATAATAAATGGGTCGTACAGTGGCCTTGTAGGCCATATTAAGGAGTTGGGTTTTATCCCATAATCCCATATAATGGGAAGCTGAAAGAGTTATGCACATGATCTGATTTCCTGCTGGGTAGAAAAGGGAAGGAAGCAAGCGTAGAAACAGGGAAACTAGTTATGAGGCTACTGCAGTAGTTCTAGAAAGAGCTGAGAGTGATCTGAACTAATCAAATCTGTCTTCATTACCAAGGCCTGGCACAGCTCCTGGTTCATATAAATGAATGAATCAATAAATAGATATCAGCATCAGTTCTCACAGATATTTTTTCATGATACTTCCATCTGTCCCAGCATAGAAACTTCTTCCTATCTCTTTCTTAGATACAATTACATTTATTTTCTAGAGTCAAATTTTTAGTCAACATCACAATAAAAAAATTTAGATAGTACCTAATGCCTACAATTTAAAGTTCAAACTCCTCAACTGCCATATTAAATTCTATATAAAAGTAGAAGTATAATTTTTTAAAATCTCAAATAATCGATAAGCAAATAAGCAAAACTTTATACACAAAAATATTCATCACAGCATTATTTACAATAGCAAAACAGAAATAATCTATATGTGCTTCAATGCAGGAAAAGTCAAATTATGTTAACTCTCTATAATGAAATATTATGCAATCCTCAAAAATGTTTTTAAGGAATATTTAACAACATGGGGAAAAGTAAAACAATGTTAAATGAAAAAAGCAGAATATAAAACATACAAAATTTTAAAAAAAATTCACACACACACACAGACATGACCAAAAAGAAACAGATCAAAGTGGCAGTCTATGGACTGTGAGGTATGGGTGATTTTTACTTTCTCAATGTTTTTCTATTTTCCAAATTTTCTACAATAGTAATACTTTTATTCTCAGAAAAATCTCCCAGCAATGGTTACATTTAAGAGGAAAAAATTTCTCCAGCTCAGCTCCATATGGCTCTCCCAATCTTTGTCCAGCAGTCTGTTCTACTTCTGCCACTGCCTGCCATGCATTCTCCTTCTCTGCAGCCATGGGTGTGTGAGACATCCCTTCATAGTGCAATTCCTGCTCTCAACATTTACTACACAAAGCACTCGTCTGACAGAACATATGCTGCCTTGATTCATCAATTTCTTTTCTCTGCCTTTAGGTCTCATCTTTCCTGTCAAATTCACTGTTTTTTTTTTCTTTTTTGTCTTGCTCCACAGCACCAAGCACAGCATCTTTTATATAAGCATTTAATTAATCTATTTATTTATTTCAAATATTCATGAGATACAAAGCTGATTGTCCCCCCTTCTGCCCATGATGTGAGGGCCAGATTCATATTGGGGACATACCCATTACAAGAAATGACTTTTGTACCCTTGGTCCCCTTCCAATTATCCCTCAACCTCCCTCCCCTTCCCCCTCTCTCCTCAACTTCAATTTGTAGCCCTAGGAATGTTCCCTCCCTCTGTTGGATCATGGGACTACTGTGTTCTTTCTTTCCTGCCTTCCTTTCTCTCTTAGCTCCCACATATGAGTGAGCACATAAGGTATTTATCCCTCTGTGCTTTGCTTGTGTCATTCAACGTAAGTTTCTCCAAGGTTCATCCATGTTGTTGCAAATTGGAGTATTTCATTCTTTTTTATGGTAGAGTAGTATTCCATAGTGTATATATACCATAGTTTCCTTATCCAATCATATATTAATGGACATTTAGGTTGGTTCCATATCTTGGCTATTGTAAACAGAGCTGCAATAAACATGGGAGTGCAGGTATCTCTTCGACATGATGATTTCCATTCCTCTGGATATATACCCAGAAGAGGGATTGCTGGATCATATGGAAGATCTATCTGTAGTTGTGTGAGAAACCTCCAAATTGT
The DNA here is from genome assembly GCF_000696425.1 of Galeopterus variegatus. Classification (NCBI taxonomy): domain Eukaryota; kingdom Metazoa; phylum Chordata; class Mammalia; order Dermoptera; family Cynocephalidae; genus Galeopterus; species Galeopterus variegatus. The sequence goes on from NW_007727263.1 coordinate 226,017, forward strand.
TTTCCAAAGTGGTTGTACTAATTTACATTCCCACCAACAGTGCTGTAGCGTTTCCTTCTCTCCACACCCTCGCCAGCATTTGTTATTCGCTGTCTTTTTGATCATAGCCACTCTAACTGGAGTGAGGTGGTAATTCAACGTGGTTTTAATTTGCATTTCACTGATGACTAGTGATGTTGAGCATTTTTTCATGTGTCCGTTGGCCATTTGTATGTCTTCCTTTGAAAAATGTCTATTCAGCTCCTTTGCCCATTTTTTAATTGGGCCATTTATTTTTTTACTGAATAATTACTTGAGTTTCATGTATATTCTGGATATTAGCCCCTCGTTGGATGCATAGTTGTCAAAAATTTTCTCCCACTCTGTAGGTTGTCTTTTCACTCTGTTGATTGTTTCTTTTGCTGTGCAGAAACTTTTTAGCTTGATATAGTCCCATTTGTTTATTTTTTCTTTTGCTGCTTGTGCTTTTGGGCTCATGTTCATAAAGCCTGTGCCCTGACCTAACTGCTGAAGTGTTTCACCTATATTTTCCCTTAGTAATTTTACAGTTTTGGGTCTTATACCTAGGTCTTTAATCCATTTTGAGTTGATTTTAGTGTATGGTGAGAGATGCATATCTAGTTTCATTCTTCTGCATATGGATATCCAGTTTTCCCAGCACCACTTGTTGAAGAGGCAATCTTTTCCCCAATGTA
>NW_007727263.1:226909-228934 GCF_000696425.1 Galeopterus variegatus
CATAGTTAGCAAAAATTTTCTCCCACTCTGTAGGTTGTCTTTTCACTCTGTTGATTGTTTCTTTTGCTGTGCAGAAACTTTTTCGTTTAATATAGTTCCATTTATTTATTTTTTCTTTTGCTGCTTGTGCTTTTGGGCTCATGTTCATAAAGCCTGTGCCCTGACCTAACTGCTGAAGTGTTTCACCTATATTTTCCCTTAGTAATTTTACAGTTTTGGGTCTTATACCTAGGTCTTTAATCCATTTTGAGTTGATTTTAGTGTATGGTGAGAGATGCATATCTAGTTTCATTCTTCTGCATATGGATATCCAGTTTTCCCAGCACCACTTGTTGAAAAGGCACTTTTCCCCAATGTAGATTTTTGTTGCCTTTGTCTAATATCAGATGGCTATAAGCCTGAGAAGTGATTTCTAGGTTCTCTATTTTATGCCACTGGTCTGAATGTCTACTTTTATACCAGTACCATGCTGTTTTGGTTACAACAGCTTTGTAGTATAATTTGGAGGCAAAGTTATGCCTCCAGCTTTGTTTTGTTTTGTTTTGTTTGCTCAGGATTGCTTTGGCTATTCAGGGTCTTTTGTTTTTCCATATGAAAGGTAAGATTGTTTTTTCCATTTCTGTGAAGAATGTCATTGGTATTTTGATGGGGATTGCACTGAATCTGTAAATCGCTTTGGGCAGTACAGCCATTTTCACAATGTTAATTCTTCCAATCCAAGAGCATGGAATATCTTTGCATCTTCCTGTGTCTTCTTCTTTAATTCCTTTCAGAAGAGGTTTGTAATTCTCACTGCAGAGGTCTTTAACTTTCTTGGTTAAATTGATCCCTAGGTATCATACATTGTTGGTGACAATTGTAAATGTGCTTACTTTATTTCTCTTTCTGTTAATTCATTATTTGAGTATATAAATGCTACTGATTTCTGGGCATTTATTTTGTATCCTGAAACAGTACTGAAGTTATTAACCAGCTCTAGGAATTTTCTGATAGAGTCTTTAGGTTTTTCTATATATAGTATTATGTCATCTACAAATAGGGAAAGTTTGACTTCATCTTCTCTAATCTGGATTCCCCTTATTTCTTTCTCTTGCCTGATTGCTCTAGCTAGTACCTCCAGCACTATGTTGAACAGAAGTGGTGAGAGTGGACATCCTTGTCTTGTTCTTGTCCTTAAGGGGAAGGCCTTCAATTTTTCCCCATTCAGAGTAATACTGGTGGTGGGCTTGTCATAAATGGCTTTTACTGTGTTAAGATATTTTCCTTCCATACCTAATTTCTTGAGTCTTTATCATGAAGGAATGTTGAATTTTATCAAATGCTTTTTCAGCATCTATTGAGATAATCATATGGTCTTTGTCCTTGAGCTTGTTGATGTGATGTATCACATTTATTGACTTTCATACACTGAACCATCCTTGCATCCCTGGGATGAATCACACTTGATCATACTGTATAATTTTTTAAATATATTGCTGTATTCTAATTGCTAATATTTTGTTGAGGATTTTAGCATCTAGGTTCATCAAGGATATTGGTCTGTAATTTTCTTTTTTTGTTGTGTCTTTATCTGGTTTTGGTATCAGTTATGTTGGCCTCATAGAATAAGTTGGGGAGAGTAGAGTCTGTTTCAATTGTTTGGAACAGTTTCATGAGAATTGGTATTAACTCTTCTTTAAAAGTTTGATAGAATTCAGCTGTAAAGCCATCCAGACCCAGGCTTTTTTTTGTTGGAAGATTGCTAATTACCGCTTCAATCTCCTTGCTTGTTATTGGTCTGTTCAGGTTTTCTATCTCTTCTTGGTTCAGTCTTGGTAATTTATATGTGTCTAGAAACTTATCCATATCTTCCAGATTTTCAAATTTGTTGTCATACAGTTGTTTATAATAGTCTCTAATGATTTTTTGTTCTTCTGTGGTGTCAGTTGGGTCTTCTCTCTCTCCTTTTTTTTTTTTTTTGTTAATCTAGCTAATGGTATGTCTATTCTGTTTATCTTTTCAAAAAAACCAACTTTTAGTTTTGTT
>NW_007727263.1:229685-230597 GCF_000696425.1 Galeopterus variegatus
TTTAATTTCTTCTTGGACCCATAGGTCATTCAGGAGCCTATTATTTATTTTCCATGTATCTGTATATCTTCCAGTGGTTTGCTTATTGTTTATTTCCAGTTTTAGTACATTATGATCTGAAAAGATGGTCGGAATGATTTCAGTTTTTTAAAATTTGCAGAGACTAGATTTGTGACCTAATATGTGATCTCTCCTGGAGAATGTACCATGAGCTGATGAGAAGAAAGTGTATCTTTAGCTGTTGGGTAAAATGTTCTGTATATATCTGGAAGTCCAGTTGGTCTAGGGTGTAGATTAAATACTATGTCTCTTTGTTGACTTGTTGCCTGGAAGTCATGTCCCATACTGAGAGAGGGGTGTTCAGATCATCCACTATTAATGTATTAGGACCTATCTCCTTCTTTAGGTCTAAGAGTGTTTGCCTGATATATCTGGGTGCTCCAGTATTGGGTGCATACATGTTTGTGATTGTTATGTCTTCTAGCTGGATAGTTCCCTTTATCATTATATAATGGCTTTCTTTGTCCTTTTCAATGTTTTTTGGTTTAAAGTCTATTTTGTCCGATATAAGAATAGCTACTTCTGCTCATTTTTGGTTTCCATTTGCATGGTATATCTTTTTCCATCCCTTCACTTTTAGTCTATGAGTGTCTTTATAGGTGAGGTGGGTCTCTTGATGACAGCATATACTTGGGTCTATCTTTTTAATCCAGTCAGTTAGTCTGTGTCTTTTGAATGGGGAGTTTAGTCTATTCACATTTAGAGTAGTTATTGAGATTTTTTTTTTTTAATTCATGTCATTTAATTGCTATTTAGGTGGTTTAAATATCTTTTGATCATTATTTCCCCTTTTATTTCTCTTCTTCAATGTGAGTTGGGGATTTAAGGTGGAATGGTTTAGCTTCTTTCTCT
>NW_007727263.1:230875-238196 GCF_000696425.1 Galeopterus variegatus
CTCTTTCTTGTGTCTTCGTGATGATGGTCACCATTATTCAGAATCCAGATGAATGACTCCCTTGAGAATTTCTTGCAGGCAGGGCTGGTCGTGTGGTGGTGAACTCCCACAACTTTTGTTTGTCTGAGAAATACACTATTTCTCCCTCATTTCTGAAGGAGAGCTTTGCTGGGTAAAGAATTATTGGCTGGCAGTTTTTTTCTTTTAGTATTTTGAATATATTGTTCCACTTTCTTCTGGCTTGTAGGATTTCGGTTGAGAAGTCTGCTGTTAGTTTGATGGAGGTTCTCCTATAAGTGACTTGATGCTTTTCTCTTGATGCTTGTAGAATTCTCTCTTTGTCTTTGAGCTTTGAGAATTTAACTATAATATGTCTTGGAGAGGATCTTTTTGGGTTGAATCTGTTTGGCGACGTTTAAGCTTCTTGGATCTGAAGGTCTGTATCTCACCTACGCCTGGGAAGTTTTCTGTTACTATTTCCTTGAGTAGGTTTTTGATACCCTTTCCCTTCTCCTGCCCTTCAGGAATACCCTCAATTTGAATGTTAGAGCGCTTGAGATTGTCTGCTCTCTCTTTTAGGTTTTCCTCATTATTTTTAATTCTTTTTTCCTTTTTTTTGTCTGCCTGAGTTATTTCAAAAAGACCATCTTCAAGCTCTGAAATTCTTCCTTCTGCTTGCTCTACCCTGCTGCTCAAGCTCTCAGTCATGTTTTTTATTTCGCTGAGTGAGTCATTTCTAGAAGTTCTGCTACACTCTTTTTTATGGTACTAATCTCTTTGTAGATTTCCTCCTTCATATTCTGGATGTTTTCTCTTGTTTCATTGTGTTCTCTAAATGAGTCTTCCTTTATTTTTTTCAAGTTTTCTCAAGATCATTACTTGAAATTCTTTTTCAGACATTTCAAGGATTCCCCGCTCCATGGAGTCTGACTTTGGGGCATTATGGTATCCTTTAGGTGGTGTCATTTCTTCTTTATTGTTTGTACTTCTAGTGTGATGCGTGGTCATTTGGTAGGGGGTTTGCTTCTTCTGTTACACTGAGGTTGGCTGTGGAGTGGCCTTGGTTGCTATTGCAGGGGGTGAACTGTCTTACTTAACAGTAGGTGTGTTGGTAGTTATGTTAAACCAACTTGGTTCCCATTCTAGACTCTGTGGTTGTAGAATGAGCCCCTAACGCATGGAGTTCTGCTGGGCCAAACTTGGTGGGTCGGATCTGTAGGCAGGTGCTCCGCCCTGGGTCTGAGGCAGGATGAGGGGCCACATGGGGCCACGTGGTTCTGCTGGCTGGCTGGCAACGGCAGGCTCACCTGCATGGTGCTGGTTCAGGGAGGCAGGGAGGGGCCTGGAGCTCCCCCCTACCTGGGTCCAAGGCAGTGGGGTGGGGGAGCCATGTGGAGCCGTGCAGTTCTGCTGGCTGGTGCTGGTGGGCTCAACTACACAGTGCCGGTTCAGGGTGGCAGGGTGGGGCCTAACTACTATATAGGCATTTAATATTTGTTGACTGCTGAGAAAGAAGTAGTTATTCTAACAAAGGGGCCACTATTTGGCCCTGAGAAGAATAACATGGGCATGATCTCCTGAGACACTGCTGCTTTGTGGCCAAAAGCTGCTGTCGTACTTCCCACCTTAACTTGCAGATAGTTAGGGCAGAGAAGAAACCTGAGATAGGGTCTAGCTCAACCTGAAATTAAAGCTGAGTTCTAAAGGTGCAGACTCTCTGAGGGACCCTGGAAAGGGGAGAGGTAGTGGCAATGGTAGAGCCAGGCCTGAATACACAATGGCTCTAAATTCAGTGGTCTTGTTCCCAGTGATCCTATGGCAGCTGACACAGAGAGTCCTCCTCCCTAACTCTTCAAACAGTGTAAACTAGCAAGTAAGTTTGAAAATGGCCATTAGATTTCCTGACAGGCTAGAGAAAATTTATTTGGGATTGCCTTTGTGTTTTTCACTCTGTATGATCTAACTGCTGAATATCAAAGGTTCATTCAAAGTAAATTAAAGTAGTTTTTAAGCTTAACCATTAGGCACTTTAGAAATTGTTTTCAAGGCAGCACAGCACAAAGTCCAGAATAATCTGATCAAATATTCCTCCCAGGGATATAAAATTAAAAGCATAATTCAGGGGCCGGCCCGGTGGCGCACTGGATAGTGCGCCGCTTGGGAAGCGCGGCGGCGCTCCCGTCCGAGGGTTCGGATCCCACATACAGACCGGCTCCCGCTCACTGGCTGAGCGAGGCGCGGGAGCAACACCGAGGCTTGCGATCCCGTTGCCGGTCCCCGGTCCGGTACGGGGGCAACACTGAGGGTTGCGATCCGTTGCCGGACACGGAAAAAAGACAAAAGACAAAAAAAAAAAAAAGCATAATTCAGGGGCCGGCCCGGTGGCGCACTGGATAGTGCGCCGCTTGGGAAGCGCGGCGGCGCTCCCGTCCGAGGGTTCGGATCCCACATACAGACCGGCTCCCGCTCACTGGCTGAGCGAGGCGCGGGAGCAACACCGAGGCTTGCGATCCCGTTGCCGGTCCCCGGTCCGGTACGGGGGCAACACTGAGGGTTGCGATCCGTTGCCGGACACGGAAAAAAGACAAAAGACAAAAAAAAAAAAAGCATAATTCAGTGTACTTGTGAGGCTACATCTTCCCTCCTTATAACCCTGGAATGAATGAATGCAGGCCTGAGTGAAGCCAGGGTGTATGGTATGTGCTTATGAACCAGAGTGGAAAGTAAGCTTTCAACAACTCCAGGAAGACGTATTAAAGTCACTGATGAATAATTATTCCAATAAAGCACTAAGATCCTATGAGGTTAGAATGTGATTTGAGTTGACAGCTTTGCTTATAAACATTGGTTCTAAAAAAATACCAATTAATAACCCATTTGAATCCTGCTCTGCTCTGATACTGTCCAAATTATGGCATTTCATGTCATGCATCGTCTTTTACCATATAAACTTCAGTTTTATCAAGGCAAGGAGAGTAAAAAATACTTTCAAGGGAAAGTAATACAAATAACAAAGGATCTATTTTACTGTTGTGAACTGTGACAATTTCCTCTTTGTATTAAAAAAGATAATAAGTGTCAAACCAATTATTATAACACATGACAGCTTCAGAATAGAGACAGTATATCCAGCTCTATACTATTAAATATGGACACATGGGAAAAGAGCAAACAGTTTTTCTAACAGATTTCTCTGCCTCAATGCCAATATGGCAAATAATCATATGAAAATGTTATTACTCTACTTAATTTTCCCTTGGAGCTTTTAAATAGAAACTTTTGTTAACTGATTTTTAAAATATGCACACGGAGCGAGGACAGCAACAATACTATGAGGGGCCCTACCCATGACATCCAGGCTTAAGTGAGGTGATGCCTGGGATGGGTGGGATTTTGAAGATAATGCATAGGGCTGAGGACCAGCGGATACACGACAAAGACAGATGTCTCTCCTAAAATGGAAGAGCTCCTTAAATGGCATGAATTCCACGGAGGCAGAAGTTGGGGAAAGGAAAAGAGAAAACTTAATCTGTGCTTTCTTTCTCTAACCACTGGGATGACAGACAAAATTAGAGAGTAAAGCAATTTAGAGGTAAAAGGAACAGAAGCAAAATGAAGTCATTAAAAGACATTTTATTAAAGTCTGAGAGTGATTCGTTTCAACTAACCTTTACCTAGTACCTACTATGTGCTAGATGTAACATCTGAATAAAATAGACGTGGCTTATTTTATAAAAGCAAACTCACTCTCTGCAGGACATGCCAGAGGCAGAATCACGCTTATAATAAGATGCTGAGGAGCAAGACTGTATTTTCCTTTATACCAAAATAAAAGCTTGTTTAGAAAACAAAGTTATCTTTATCTGAAATGCTTCTAAAGCCTGTGCTTTGAATTTATGTCCATACTTTCTAGATAAGACCTACTGTAACTGTTGCCAGTTCTCACATTTTACTGAGCTACTGAGCAGTATCTATACTTGCTGATTTTATTTTCTGTCACTCTAATGTTATCATAACTTAATACTATCAGGGAATAAGAAAGAATCAATGCCGATTATAGTTAAGAAAGCAAAGATGAAAGTAACACTGACTGGGGATATTTGTTTTTTGTAAAGCCTCTACAGGAGGTCTTCTTATCCTAGAGTCATTTAAGAATTACTAGGCTTGACTCAAACCAAGCAAAGATGCTACAAACACATCAAGTAAAGACATCACTGGCTCTTTGGTGAGGCAGTGTGATTTGGTGGGAGGCGAATCCACACAAGGTCTTTGGAGTCAGGCAGACCCATTTTTGAAATGTGGCCCCATCGTTGTTTTTTTTTTTTTTAACTGTGTGACCCCTCTGTGCTTCAATTTCTTCATCTGTAAAAACTGAAATACTTCTGCTGCACAGGGATACTGTACAGGATTAGGTGAGACAAAAGTAAGTGTGAGGAAGTGCCATGTGGTCACTATGCACTGTTTCCTCTCTGCTCCCCCAAATGCCTTCATCTGGAGAGGGAGTAAGAAGCTCAAAAATTTTACTACCAGCCTCTGCTTGTGTGTGTATATATGTGGGGGAGGGGAGAGGGCATGTGCAAAATAAGGTCATATATTTCTGAGTACTGTGATGTCATGAGCTTTGCCACATTTAAAATATTTTGGTTTTACTCTATTGATTTGAATATCATATTAGTTTACCCACATATATCATCTGACGCAACCATTTACTGGTCTTTTGGGCATCTCTGGGCATGTGGATGCTTGAAAAATAGTCTTTTAGTGTGATTTGACTACCTCTACCCTGGCTCCCGTCTTTTTTAGATAATTACATGGCTAGCAGTAAGGATGGTGTCCAATCACATCATTCATCTACAATCATTTTCTCCCCTTTCTGCATCATTGAATTTGACTGTTTGCTCCCATATTCTTCTTAGAAGACCACCATCGGTCTCTCTTCACTGAGAGGAAATGTGGACAGGGAGACAAAACAGAAAACTAGAGGGAAGAAAGGTGGGTTCTTGCCTTCTGGATGGGCTCTGATCTACTTGCCTTCAAACTTTGTGTGAATCTATTTCTGCAACTACAGGGAAGGGCTGAGAAATCCTGTTTTCCTTGAAGAAGGGAATGAATAATTACCAAACTAAAAATCAGAGGAGACTGGAAATTACAAGAGAGGCTGCTACTACATAATGACCAAGTTGACTTAGTATGTCTTGTGAGCCAAAAATCCATTTCATTTTTATCACATATAGAACCAGAATTATAGCTCCAGGAGGAGTTACAAGTTGTGTTCTTTTTGGTCTATCTGAACATCCCAAATAGTATCACATTCTACCTGAAGAAGTGCTGCTGCAATAGATTGACAATGCTTCAATTATCTTGGCTGCCGGCAAAGACAAAATAAGAGTCTCAGGAGTTCTCAAAAAGCTCCAAAAGTTCTCTGTAAACTATGCTGTTATCAACTGGAAACTACAAGAACACAACCAAAATTGTAAGAGTGGAGATATCCCTGGGCTTTACTCTGGCTATGAGATAGCTTCCAAATATATAATGAAAGGTGTGTAGAAGCGGGCAGGGGCCCACTGTGGAGCACAGCAAAATGACAGGATTTCAGACACACAACCCACCCAGTGCACCCCAGCATGGCTTCTCACTCACACAGTACCATGCCAATCCTGGCTAACTTAGTTTGACCTTCCTGTTTAAGTTTATCTGATAATCCACACAGTGTAGATGGAAAAAAATGGAAAGACATGAAGGAGAAAACACAAAAAGAATAGTGTCCTTAATGTTAGTAAAAATATACAATGGTTATATGACACAAGTGAGGCAGTGATTAAGTTAATAGTACAATGGCAAATCATTATAATCTTTGGAAGAAAAAAAATTTCATTTCTTCAAAACTTTCTAACCTTTTAACACCCAGCCCAGGCTTGAATCACTGCTATATAAGGTAACACTCCCCTTTCTGGATGACATCTGTGAGGCTGGGCCACCAAGCCACACTGATGGATACTGCCATACCTGCTTGATCAACACACCCTGGAACAAGAATTTTTATCTCAGAATGCAAGCCCTAAGTTACAAGGTGTACTAAAATCTTTACATAAACGCTCCTTTCTATAGACTGCTAAGAGAAATAGAAGAGAAGAAAGCAATACTTAAGATTTACTTGAGAAGCACCATTTGGAATAGAAGAAAGCGCACATTCTTTCAAACCAGATAAATGTAGTTTGAACTGCTGCCCTGCCCCTTAGCAGCTGGATGACCCTGAGCAAGCTTTTTGATATTCAGCTTCCCCATCTATAAATAAGGGAAGTAACGCCTTCCTTTGGAGGGTTCTTGCGGGTTGAGACAGCATGCATATAACACTTAGCAGACAGCCTGCCCTTTGTCGGTGCTCAGCAAATGGTAGCTTATTTCTACCATTCCTGGAGTTAAGGCAGAAGACCCACAGATATTCTTACAGCAGTCTGTTTAGGAGCTTTTATGAAAGTGTAGTTGAAGCTGGTGAAAGTCCTATCACATGGGCATTCGTGGGATACACACTCTGCTTTAGCCTCCCATTTAAATTAAGCATGGCAGGAACGTCAAACTCTTTTCAGAAAACCATAACTGGGGCTCCATGCAAAATATCAAAAAGGTAAAAAGCTCAAACTGCTGGCAGTTGAGGTATAGAATATGCCAGAAACCCCCTGTTCTAATTAATAGAATTGTACATTGAGATCCAAATGAACAGAAGCCTGCCTAACGACTTGCCTGTTTTACTCCCTACCTGCTCTGAGTCTTTTCTTCCTTTAAGCAGATGATTCCATGCCAGTTTTAGGTCTAGTGCCCATCCAAGAGTTGGCACTTCCTGAACAGATCATACTGTTGGTAGATATCAAGTAGCCATCACACAGGGTCAGTAAGACATAACAGATATGAATGTGAGCTCTGTTCAAAATCCTCCTAGGGAAGTAAGTTAACACCTGGCTACCTTCAGCAATGTAAAAATTCTCTTCTCTTAAAAATGCCCTCTGGGCCGGCCCGGTGGCGCACTGGATAGTGCGCCGCTTGGGAAGCGTGGCAGCGCTCCTACCCGAGGGTTCGGATCCCACATACAGACCGGTTCCCGCTCACTGGCTGAGCGAGGCGCGGGAGCAACACCAAGGGTTGCAATCCCGTTGCCGGTCCCCGATCCGGTACGGGGGCAACACTGAGGGTTGCGATCCGTTGCTGGACACGGAAAAAGACAAAAAACAAAAAAAAAAAAAAAAAAAAAAATGCCCCCTAAAAAAACAGCTTTGTTTTTTAGACTCAAAAATGTCTTTCCGTCTTTATCAGCTTCTTTTGGGGA
>NW_007727263.1:238265-254843 GCF_000696425.1 Galeopterus variegatus
TTGCTGGACACGGAAAAAAAAAAAAAAAAAAAAAAAAAAAAAAAAAAAAAATGCCCTCTAAACATACAGCTTTGTTATTTAGACTCAAAAATGTCTTTCCGTCTTTATCAGCTTCTCTTGGGTAAAAGGAAGTAAAGACAGAAGCAACAGGTCCTTGGAAATCCTATTGAGCAGGGAGAGGCAAAACAGGAAGATTTAATTCTAACATAAGGAGACCCCATGATGACGTGAAAGAGAAAGAATAGAGAAGGGGGACGGCACATATAAGATTCAAGTACACACATATGTACACAATTCAAAGGACTCATATGTATGAGTCCTGGAAGATGTAACCTGGAAGGTTCAAGTACACAGATACGTACTTTCCCAAGGCGTGCAAGAATCCAGTTTTCTTCAAGGAGAAAACCATAGCATCATGTAATTCAAATTCCTTTCTGAATGAGAGCTGAGTAACAAAGACAGAACTTGGCAAAATGGCACAGCACAGTGATTGCAGAACCGTATTCCCAATTGATACTTGGTGAGATGTTAGGTTGTCAGCTTAATGTAAAATAAAATGAGGCCACACATCATAAAGTGTTTTGAAAAGCAAAAATCCAGGGGAAAGATGAAGGCAGCAGCATTTTAATAAGTCTGGAGAAAATGAACTCTGGGACGGGCAGCTGTGACTGCAACCTTTCTTCAGCTGGTATCCCACAGGCCTCTGAGAAAGGGAGACAAATGATGAAGAGGCCAGTCCTGCCTCCTGCTCCCCCCGCCCCGCCCCTACCTCCACTGGGGGTAGCAGCACCATTTCCCAGAACCTGGCAGCTGAGAGAGAAAGGAAGCCTGGCATAGAGACCTCCTATCCATTAAAGGCAAGAGAGTGAAAAGTGGGAGAGACAGCTCCCAATATCAACAGCAGTGACCTGGGATCATGCAGTAAGGAATTATAAAGGCATAAAATCTACTTTATTCAGATGGTTCCTTTCAGGGCAACTCATTTCAGGATACTTAATGCAGGTGGTTAAAAGAACAGTTGGGCTGGATATAACTTACAGTACATCACACAAATCTGGAGTGCCCATGGAACATTAATTTCAAGGCACATATTGAGATTATGCTCTTACAACCAGCCTCTTTGCCAGGGGCGGCTTGAAACTCAGAAAGTCATGTTTCATTTAGGATGTGCCATATAGTGTCGAAGGGGAAAGTAACTACTTTGTTTTGTTTTGATTCCCAATCCAAGTAGAAAGCATTTGGGAAAGAGTTAACACATGTGCAACCGAAACTTTATGTAAAGTTGTTCTCGTTCATTTTGGCACAAGTCTGCTTAGGCCATATCTCTTTAACATTTACTCTGAGATCCTCACAAGCAAGCTGACCATACTGGGATTCACTTTTCCCATACAGATTTGGTTCTCACTTTCTCCTGAAATTAGAAATGTGCTTTCCACCACAGTATGCCAGGCACTAACTCATCCCTACTGAAAAGGGCCATTAAAATCCCATCTTATTCCAAGTGGTAGTGAAGTGATTCTTTTGTTCACCTTGAGCTACTCCTCAACTCTGGTGATCAGTAACAATTTACTCAACTTAAAAAAGAGAAATCATATTAATTCTTCTACATAATGTAAATACTTAATTTTATTCATACTGTTGAATTACTTTCCTTTCCACCACATGTCTGTGTAGCTGTTATATGAGTCCTTTGTACTGATGTAGCTGCCATTCCTTCAACTCATTTCTTGCCAAACACTGAGTTGTGTCTGGAAATACAAAGATAACCACTCTTGTTGAAGGGATGCCAATTCAGTGGGGGAGACAGACATGTAAACAGATCTGTATCTGAGATACAAGGCCCGGATAGGGAAAAGAAAATATATTGCACAAATAACTCAGCAAAGCAGCAGAAAAAGAGCTAGGAGGGCATAATATACCACGAAGACCCAGCAAAATGGAAGGATTATGAACATAAAGGTACTCACATTTTTGCTTCATTCAATCTATCCGTGCATATCCATTCTACTTACTCTGCCTTTCCTCCTGTTATAAGGACAGAAGGGGTAACCTTGTTCCCACCCAAAGCCAATTTTCTATCTGAGCTCGGTATCCCAGCCCCTCTCCTATAATCAGGGACATGGTCCCCACAAAGATCGACTCCCTTGCATTACCAAATTCTCCCCACCCGCCTCACAATGGTATCAGTCCAATTCCCACACAAATGTACCTTGCCATCATCCTCCTTTGATTCTAAGTCCCCCTCCAGCCTCATCATTTCTCTGCTTCTCTTCCCAGTGATATGCCTTTTATCTTCTACATTTATTGCTGCCCCTATTTCCTCAGCCTCCATTCTCTCCTCCCATGACTCCACTGAAATGGCTCTTAACAAGCTCACCAATAAGCTCCACCTTGCGAGATCCACGAATCAACTTTCTGTTTTTATCTGTCTTGTGTAGCATCTACTGTCCAGTTCCATCTCCCCTCTGCCCATACTAAAAGACTCTCTTCTTTAGGCTTCCGTGAAAAGCCTGTCCCTATTTTCTACCTCACTGGCAGCTAGCTCCTTCCCAGTCTTCTCTATATACTTTTCCTTGCCTGCCTGACTTCTTGTCCCTGCTACAGTCCATTCTCACACTAGATAACACTAGAGTGATCTTTCAAAAGTATAAATCAAGTTAGTTCATCATCTGGCTTAAACCCTCCAGTGGTTCCCATCATCCTTAGAATAAATTCCACACTACCAAGGCCCTGTAGGACCTGGATCCTGTCTACCTACCTCTCTGCCCTCATTTCCAGTCATACCCTTCTCCAACACCCTATGCACTATCTATTCACCATATTTCAGACACACATAGCCTTCTTTCCGTTCCTCAAACCCTCAAGCTAGTTCTCACTTCACAGTTTGTACTGTTGTTGTTCACCAGCCTGGTACACTCGTCCTTTTGCATGCTGCATGGCCAGCTTCTTATAACTCAAGTCTTGGTTCAACCAAATTCCTCAGAGAAATTTTCCCTGACCATCCTGCTCAAGTGGTCCTTCCCCAAACTCAGTCACCTGCTAGTTCATTACCCCATTCCAACATCTTCAAAACTTTACCAGTAAGTATCATATTCATTTCTTCACATCTCATTTGTCTGCCTCTCATACTAGAATGTAAGCTGCAGTTAGCAAAGACTTAATCTCATTCACTGCTCTCTGACCAGCTCCAGGCACGGTGTTTGGCATGTTGTGGAATGCTGTAAATATTCACTCAATAGATGAATGAAATGATAATGGAATCCTTGTTCAGGATCCTGTGTTCAGCTCTTTGCTCTTCAAATGCAGAAGGGCACAGGAAGGATAAAGGTAAGACATAAAAATAACTATAGCACAGGGGAATCAGACCTACGGAACTAGCACTAGAATTACTGAGGAAGTGTTTTATTCTCATTCTTCAGGGGGTCATCACTAGTTGATTTTTTTTTTTATGTCTAATGAGGATTAAATTTAAAAAATGGATTACAGGTTCAGTAGATTGGGTCTGAATTCTAAAGAAGATGAGACGTGGGTTAGAGTAATAAAAATACTTCCTGGGAGTGACTATTATTTGAGGTTATAATCAGTTGCTGAGGAAGAGCACTGAATACCCTTTTAAAACAAAAAGAGATAATAATAATCCTATATCAATTGAGTGCCTCCACTGTGCCAAGAGCTTTGCCAAGGCTGTTTTACAAACCTGATCTCCTTTGACATCTGTAGCAACCCTGTGAGACAGGGACTACTAGTGTTCTCATTTTAGAGATGAGGAGATGAAGGCTTAGCATGGCTAACTAACTTGAAAAGGCCACACAGTTGATAAATGACCAAGTTGGGGCCAAACCCAGTTTGTTTGACTCTAAAATCTGTGCTCTTAACCCGTATGTTTAGAAGGGAGAGTTTAAAGCACTAGATGTAGCACTGCTAGATGCACCAAGATTAATTTTTTTGAGTCTTCACCCAAATCTAGGATTCAAAGAATTCCCAGAAAATGCATAAAGAACATAATATGAAGAACCATTTAAAACTGCGATAATGTAGATTGCATCTTTGAACTTTTGGTTATACAGACATTTGAGGAAATGGACAAAATAATGTGCTCTTGGTTGTCCACTATATAAATTCTCTTCTGTCATCAGGAAGGATTATTTTATTTATAGTGTGAATACATATCTTAGAAACACAGGAAAGGAAAATCAAGTTTGCAAGTATCACCAGGTATGACAAAATAATTTTTTGTTCCTCTAATGTTTTGATCAGAGGTCAGCAAACCATGGCCTGCTTATGGCCTGTGACCCAAGAATGGATTTTACATTTTTTAAAGGGTTGTTTGAAAAAAGCAAAAGAAGAACATGTAACAGAGAGAGATTTTGTGTGGCACAGAAAGTCTGAAATATTTAGTATATGGTCCTTTACCAAAAAAGTTTGTTGACCCCTGGTTTAGATTTTAAAAACAGATACAAAAAGTATGAAATAGTTGTAATAGAGAATAAAGTACGAGGTTAGAAAAAGCAACTCCCTCAATGTTTTAAAAAGTATCCAAAGGAAATTTTTTTTTTTAAACCATCAACAACAAAACTTCCCGGAGTCAGATTTTAAAGTGGATCTAGCCTCCCAACTTAGGATCAATAAGATGATATCACGGGACATAAAAGGGAAAGGAGGATGCTAAAGGGTTTGGGGAAAATTCAGAATTATCCAATTTGAGAGCTGCAAGGGACCTTAAAGAAACTATGAACCAATGTCCTCTCTCTGAAAATGAAGAAATGCCCCAGGGGAGGGGCAGTGACTTCAGGCTACAATGTGCTCACACAGCATAGTCACATCTCTGGGCCCCTAAACCAGGTCTATTCTCACTGTGCCATATGGCCTTTACCTTACTATAGAGACATGCTCTGCAAACCGAGGAGTGGTAGACAGCTTTTTAAAAGGTCAGACGAAAATCAGGAGCTCTGCAAAGAATGTGTGATCTGAAGGTGAAATCCTAACTCCTTCCACAAAAAATTTTAATTTGCTTATTTTTTTATAATGCTTTTATTTTAAATTTCAAAAGTAGTACACATTTATTATAGAGAATTTTGATGCAAAAAATTTAAAGAAAAGAATAATCATTCATAATCTCTTCATTCTATGATAAAATGCTTTTAACATTTGTCATATTTCCCTCACAGCTATTTTAAAAATGCATATACATATGTCATTTAAAAAATAAGAGTACTGTTTATTTTAGTATCTTTTTTTCACTCAACTTGTTGGCATTTTTGTTTCATATAAATTATCCTAAAACATTTTTAATGGTGTACAATTCCTCTATGTATATGTATCATAATTTCTATAACTAATTAATCCTTCCAGGATGAGCATACTGAAGAAATGTTTTACTCATTCTCATCAACACTGCCTGTGGGCATTATTCAAAATAGTTTTCCATTGGATAAGCACAAAGTAGTTTTTCTTTGTTTCACAATGATGTTGATCCTTTCTTCACACAGTCATCTATTTATATCTTCTTTTGTGAATTGTCTATTCCCAATGTCACATGTCCTAGTCACATTTTTTATCTGAGGTGCTCATCTTCTTTTTGGTTATAAGAGCCAAATAGTAAAGATTTTAGCCTATTTTCCTATCATAAATACTATATTTATCCCACCTTGCCATTTGCCTTTTAATTTTGTCTTTTTAATTTGTTGTTTTTAATTCCAGAAATGTAGTATTTCTGTCTAATCAAATCCCCTCCTTTTGTCCTTTGTTATTTTGATAGGGATCAGGAGTAGCCCAGTGTTGACATGGAGTAATGTAAGGGATGAGCTACTGGAGCTGGCTAATGATCTATCACTCTCTAAAAAGCAGCCAGTGTATGACTCCCAAATCTGCACAGCCTGCACAGGCTCCACTCAATGGTTGCCAGATGGAAAAAATGTGTAGTAGGAATGCCACCAAAGGGACTGAAAGTCAGGTGGCCTGGGTGCTAGTCCTATGCTTGCTGCATGTCCTTAGGCACACCCCACAGCTCTGTGGGCACTGTATACCTCACCTACAAATGAAAGGTGTAGACACTACAGTCTCAAAAGGCCCATCTGGTTCTAAGGCTCACGCTTATTTGACACATGAAAGAACGGAATTCAGTACTATATGTTCTGGGCTAGTCAGAACCTACAACCCCAGAGAAACCTGTCAATGAAAAGAGGGAAGAAGGGGGCCGGCCCGGTGGCGCACTGCTACAGTGCTCGCGCCGCTTGGGAGCGCGGTGGCGCTCCCGCCGAGGGTTTGGATCCCACATATGGACTGGTTCCCGCTCACTGGCTGAGCGAGGTGTGGGAGCGACACCGAGGGTTGCGGTCCCGTTGCCGGTCCCGGTCCAGTACGGGCGCGACACTGAGGGTTGCGATCCGTTGCCGGACACGAAAAAAGACAAAAAGGAAAAAAAAAACCTACAACCCCAGAGAAACCTGTCAATGAAAAGAGGGAAGAAGGGGGCCGGCCCGGTGGCGCACTGCTACAGTGCTCGCGCCGCTTGGGAGCGCGGTGGCGCTCCCGCCGAGGGTTTGGATCCCACATATGGACTGGTTCCCGCTCACTGGCTGAGCGAGGTGTGGGAGCGACACCGAGGGTTGCGGTCCCGTTGCCGGTCCCGGTCCAGTACGGGCGCGACACTGAGGGTTGCGATCCGTTGCCGGACACGAAAAAAGAGACAAAACGGGAAAAAAAAAAAGAAAAAGAAAAAGAAAAGAGGGAAGAAGGTGAGGGACGGTAAAAGAGAATGTCTGGCAGGAGAGAACATGCAGGTTACAGAATTCATTTTGAGTAAGTCAGCATGATCTGGAGGGTAAAAGGCAGCAGAGAATCTAAGCTGAAAAAGGGCTCAACACTAGTGCATAAATTTTTGCAAGAGAAGGCACCAGGTAATCTTACTGTGGCTTCCTCTGAATCACCTGGGGGACTATAAATGTTGGATATGGGTATAAAAACCAGAATAAAAAGACCCAGAAAGAAATGTGGATAAGAAAAAGTGGTACAAGTTTTGAGGCAAAGGGAAAAAGCTGTTTATGAGGGTCATTGTGTGGAAAGAGAGCTCTTTGAGGGTAGGTATAAATTAGATCATAGACACAAAAAGGGACAAAAGATAATGAAACTCAAGCATATGAGAAGTGGTCTTAAGAACAGATTGACAGAGGTGTAGAGATGAAAGTGATGTCCTCTGTCCCTGAGAAGTACCTGTAAACACAATATTGTGAAATAATAATATTTGCTCTGAAATATTAAGATGCTGGCAAAAAAGGCAAAGTGTTAATTACATAATAGTAGCATTGTGTTGTAGATGCCACCAACAAAGTCTTGAGTCCAGGTTATATAGGATCATGAAATACCACATGAATAAGCTGAAGCCTTTACCTTATCACCGCTAACTAGTATTTATTTATGTGTATTTAACAAGTAATTATTTTTTCTTGCATAATATTATGTAATAACACCTGTTCATTTTCTTCATTTTATTGCTACTTTAGTAGTTATTTATCTTTTCCTCCTTAGCGCTGATTAAAACATAAAATGTCGGGCCGGCCCGGTGGCGCACTGGAGAGTGCGCCGCTTGGGAGTGTGGTGGCGCTCCTGCCGAGGGTTCGGATCCCATGTGGAGACCGGTTCCCGCTCACTGGCTGAGCATGGTGCGGGTGCAACACCGAGGGTTGCGATCCCGTTGCCGGTCAGTAAAAAAGACAAAAAGGAAAAAAAAAAGAACATAAAATGTCTTTAGGAAATGTTATGTCCTAATTTATAGTTTAATCTAATCTTAGCAATCAAACACTGATAACACTGCATCTTTTAAAGAAATCAGCCTATCTATAGTCACATACCATTAAATATAAAAAAGACCTCATTCTCAAATGAGAAGAAACCACAAAGTGAGGAAGCAATGAAGGAAGAAAAACAAATCCTGAGTCCTCCATCTGGCCCAACGGGGTGTATTATGAGTAATAACATAGTATTTCCTTGTATGATGAAGGATGCCTCATCTATCTGTTCACTTCCAATACTTTCTTTCTCAAGTTTGCTTACTCTTTTTCATGTAAATTAAAAGGGCTACTCCTCCCTTCCAAAAAACACAGAAGGTAAACACTACACTGCAAATAGCTCTTAAACCCAGGCTCAACGTTCTCAATAAATTAAAAAACCATTATTGTTTTCTCTGCCTTGGTAAAAATGGTAAAAGACTAACCACATCCCATTTTCGAGATGAAAAAATGGGCAAACAGAAAGTCCAGGCTTCCCACTCAGAGACCTCTCCTGGGATCTCAGCTCACAGCCTTCATTGGGGGTTCAATAGCACCTCTTCAGGACTGCACCCTGAGTTTTTGAAGGAGGGAGGAGGATGGAAGAGAGTGTACTGAGTAGGAGCAAGAAACTAGAGCTTGGTCCCAGCTTTATCTCATGCTATTTCTGTGATATTGGCCCCAGCTTTATCTCATGCTATTTCTGTGATCTCTTCCTGTGCCTCCGTTTCCTTCATTACAAAATGGGGATAATTTTTACACCTACTACCTCATACAGTGTAGGTAATGATCAAATGGAAGGAAGGCTGGGCATCTGTGTTATTTACGGATTTTAAAAAGAAGAAAAAAAACAACTAAAATAATGATTTTTAAACTTGCATCACTCTGTCATTCGTGAAGTTCATAACCTCATCTCCTAAAAGTACTATGTATATATATTTAAGAATAAGTAAAATTTTCAATTATGTTTCAATTATTTGTTTAACCCAATTGAGAAAACTATTGTGTGTGTGTATATGTATAACATAACATTTAAACTTATGGTAAGAAAAAGTATGGTGTGACACAAATATCATAAATTCTTAAAAAATTTGTTAATTAAAAATAAGCCAGAGTCAATGTGCTAAACAATAGTAAGATTGCACTTTACTCATGAGATTAAATTTAAGCTTTCAATTTAAGATTTTACTCACAAAATAAAATAGTGCCACTGCATATAAAAATTACATGATGATATAAAATACTATGAGAAGTAGCTGACAGGTTTTGTTTATATATGTTTTTTAAAGCTAGACAACAATTCTTATCTAGGATTTAATCTAAAAATAATGAGATACTTCTGCCTTTTTAACCTTTAAAAAAAATTGTCCAAATTATGCACAAAACTTTCGTAGAGTTCAGAATAATAAGAATAGTATGCTATGATCTAATAATTGCTTTGAATAAAGGATACTTATCAACAATAACAATGAGTAAAAATGTTCCTTTCTCTGGCACCCTGCAAGAGCAGTGTTTAATGAGAAAGAATTATGTATGTCCATAAACAGAGAACTGTAATGGGCAGTTTTAATATAACACATCACAGCAGTACAAATGGGCTCCCAGAAACATGTTACCTGATTTTGACTTATACGCATCTGATTGCCAAGACCAGTCTAAAGCTCTGAAAACAGGAGGAGCTTTTGGTTTTGTTTTCCTTATTATTGAGTCCATGGCAACAATACCTGTGCTGACAAGGCCTTCAGGCAGGAATACTGAGGTTCCACCTTTTCCTGCTGAAATACTCATCTCCTATTTGCCAAGACTAGTGACGTCAACACGTACTTCCGTCTTTTCTCTCTCTTTTTAAGTGCCAATTGTAATTCAGTCATTTCAACTATTGCTACATTCATTTTGGAATAACAAAATAATGTTAGGACGTTCCTATCATTGCAAAGGCAAGTTGTAGGAGGAAAAAGATCTAGAGTTAATCAGGTTTGCTACCAAGAGTAGCTGTTGGTACACTGAAATCAAATTAACTACAAAAACAGCAGGGAGAGGAGGGACGGTGCATGGGGCAAAGATCAGGGCTGCGGGGAGATGAGCGCTGAACCAAGACCAGCCTGGGCCAGAGGGAAACCTCTCTACAGTCTGATCATGCAAGAAAACAGGGAAATTGGTTTTAGTGTTTTTAACTTTAATTAGTCACATTAACTAATGCTAAAAACAATGTTAACAGTATATTATTTTCATCTAGTTAAATAAAGGATTATACACATTTGAGTAAATTACACAGCATTAAACATTTAAATAACTTGAAATGAAGCCATTACTGTCATTCAAACAAGTTTCCACAGCTAAAGGCTGAATGTTAAGTATGAACTGATTTGGTATTACAAGAATATAAATCCTTTATCTTTTCAGTGAGAAGAAAAAAAGGAAGAGATTTGATGACTTCTGACTTGAATAAGTGGTTTGCAGTAGCACAGCGCCCTCCAGTGTTCCAAGGTTCAAAATGCAATTTCCAAAGGCCAAAGTTCAGCAACAAATCTTTTCATATTGAACAGTGGTAAATGACAGCATTAGCTCTTTTTACTTTTCTTTCCTTTTCTGTTCTTTGCTTTTTAACAAAACTGTTTATCTTAGCACATATTTCCAATATCAGACCACCTTTCCATTGCCAAATTTCCCTCACCAAATTTAAATTTTTGTTTAAATATGATTTGTTCCTCTGAAGAAATGTTCTGGAAAGTAAAAAATCAAAGCAAAACAAATGAAACCTTATACGGATACACACAGTTACAATAATGAGTGTATTCTCTATGAAACCACGGTAATATATGTGCCAACACTAGAGTAGTAATAACTAATTCATCAGTGTTAAGAATCTAAACTCCAGAATGAGATCATAAAAATTGTGAAATTCTATTTTGTCTGTTATACAAAATGAAGAGCACATATGGCAAGTTCAAAATTATAGAAATATCTTATTTTCTATATGTGAACATTTCTGTTTTTAAATAACAGTATAAAAGATCCATTGTATACACATTATTTTTTCATCATTACAACTCCTATTAAAATGGATTCAAAGTTAAGAGCTCCAAATATTTTTCTGAGGAGGTAAAAAAGATAACCCTTTGGTTACCTTTACAGGTTATAAAAAAAGCTCCCTTAAGGCCAATCTATATCTCTATTCTTGAAAATACATTGATTTCTCATATAAAAATAGATCATAATTCTATTTATAATAACTAAAATAAAATAAATTAGTTACAATATTCTGATTTCTACTCAACAAAAATTGCAAGGTATGAAAGCACTATCCTAGATCCCACACCAAATAGTTACTAGGCAGAATGATGTGGTTCATTTTCAAAAGAATAATAATGAATATCTAACTAAATATATTTCCTATCTTGCCTGCCCAAAGAACAGAAAAGTTTGAACATATTTGAAAGGATCATTCCTTTCACTGGAACGAAAAAAGCAACTCTGTATAACATAAAGAGAAATGGCTTGGGGTTTACATCTTGATTTCACCACTACAGACCAAGTTAGGCAAATAACATCACTGTGCTTAGTTTCTTCATCTACAAAATGGAGATAATCATTCCCATCTAATGGGAATGCTATGAGGATTCAGTGCAATGGTGCAGGTGAAATACTAGGCCCCAGTGCCTGGAACTCACACAGGAGATCTTCAAAGAATGTTAGTTGTTTTCTCCATCTGTTCTTACCACTGAAAGAATGCAGACTTATTCTCACCACAAGGAGGACTGTAACCAGAGTTAGCAGAAATGGAATCACATGAATAAATCAATAAAACCCACTCAGAATTTCATCTATGAAAATCCTGTCCTTTATTATTACATATTAGAAGACCCAAACATGATTCTGGAAGCAAAAACACTAAATTCTGGAAAGGGAACAGAACTTGCATTTGTTTACATGCTTCAAGTGCTACTTGTTGCATCCAGCCTTTCTATATACATTACCTTATTACTTAAGGCACCGCAGGTCCTATATGGAGCAGAATTATTACTGTGATGGGAATCAGTAAGGCTGGCTTATTCTAGTCCAAGCAAGACTGAAGGACAGAGCCCAAATGACCACACAGGTAGATCTGGAGGTGGTTAAGACAGTAAAGACAAGGAGCAATAACAAAGCCCCATGGAGATGGTGGTAGAGAAACTCAGATGTGCTCATGTGCTCATGAAGAAGAATGTCTTACTTATCCCATCTTAATTACTTTCATCTGCTTCTTCATAGTTCAGTATCTTTAAAGAGGTAAGTTGGTGGGAGATGGTATGGAGTAGTATCAAAATCTTTTGGGTATGTGTGTAGTCTGAAAAAGCATTTTCAAAATTATAATAAAATACACTATATTTGCAAGGCAGGCTCTCTGCCCTTTGTGACCATGAAAACAAAGCAGTTGAACAGGACTGATGTGAAAGTGACCTACCCTGTGCTCTGTAACCAGCAAGAACGGGTAAAACACTTGTGGCAAGCAAGCCGGCCCCACTATCACACTGATCTCATGTAACTGAAGGAAGAAAAAGGCATCCTTCTAAGACTGTCATTGCCTTGATTCTTTTGTTACAATTCTTACTTTTTAATTGATACTTTAAATATTAAAAGAAGGTGTAAGATTGCTAAGGTTAGAAAAAGGGACATGAGTTTTAAAATGTTGAGAAACAATCTCTTTCTAAAGATGCAAATCAGCTTCAGGAAAATGAGGGTAAAGGGAGAGAGGACTCATGAGATAACTATTAAATTTTGGGCTTATGCCAATTAAAATGCAAATGGATAAGGCTCCTAGCTTTTTGCCAGCTTGCCAAGTACCCTGATGACTTACTAGTGGAAAGAGCCATCATGCCTTCCTTTGCTGCATCCATTTCCTAAGCAATGATCTAAAAGCTTAAAACAGCTTATGTCAGATGCTAAAGTAGGCAGGACCTGGCATGTGACACCCTCCCTCCAAGATTTACCATGAGGGTGGAAACTTTCAAGCATGGCAGTGAAGGTACAAACATGTCCCCCTCATCAACACAGGAAATATCTCTTTTTCGAAAGACAAATGCTACAACACAGAACTAGGACCATCTAGCAAGCAAATGACAGATGGATCTAGATACAGAAGGTAAAGGACAGAACTGGTTTTGGTGACTCTCTGAATATTCATAGAATCTATGAAAGTCCAATTCTTTTAGAATACAGTCTGTTAGAAATGAATATGCAACTGTACCAAATAAAAACACCATATTTCTCAAAATGTACACATGGAGGGAATGTTTTCCACCTCCCATTGCTGTCACATATAATTGCCTGAAAAATATTATCTGAATTTTATATTAATTTGTAGTTGATATTCCCCTAAGATAGGTCCCGAGAATATGCTACTTTTTTTTTTCAAATGGTATTTCCTTTATTTCACTCATCTCCAAAGATGCTACACTCAGTAAGATGTTTCCTAAGTAGTGTTAGAACTGGCTAGTTCTTCAAAATGACCAGGACTCCTGGACCCTACACATGGCAGCAGTATGGTGTCCCTTTCTTCAAATTTACCAGTTCCTTATATGGAAAGACAGAGAAAGGGAGGAAGGGGAGGAAAGGAGAAAGTAGGGAATATGAAGAGAGAAGAAAACTGAACAGAATATTCAGCCAGAAAGAACTACTGTCAATACAGTTGACTACTCCTTATAACTAGACCTATTAACAATGAAAATCATTGTTTATTAGAGGGTTTCCAGACCTTGTTGCTGCAAAACTTCAACCAACTATTGAGCAACCATTACAGCAAGCAAAGGCTTCAGACCTGGCTATTCTCTCAACCTCCAAGCAGGACTGAAGTCTTAATTAAACAAGCTTGGCTAGAGTTAAACTGCAAGCAACCAACTGAGGTAGCAACAGCCAGGTTTATAGAAAGAAGCATTCAATAAGAATACTGTGTGTTAGGTACCCTGAAAACAGATGAGTTTATGGTTGAGGTGCCCTTAATCTCAACACTGCTTTGACTCTTTTTGGCTTTATGGAAACACAAACTATAAAGTTACCTTCACATTAATAAAAATCTCTAGCAAGACCAACGTTCAAGTGATACATAACAAATTATCAGAGGCAGAAATCTGACCATTTATAAAAGTGGTTTACTATATGAATTTGGATGCCTGAGGCACCTGTCTGTAATATCTAAAATCAAATTCAACCTATCACAGGTTTTCCACACTGAGGTTTCTTCAGGACTCATATAAGGTATCAAGGACAAGTCACAACACCAGAACTAGTCTGTTGTCCACAGTCCATATTCATGGATAAGAGAATGCTATATACTCTTCTAAACAGCAGATTGTGCTCATGTAACATAAGCTAAATTGCTTTCATTATTTAGAGGCACATAATTGTTCTGTTACCTAGTACTAAAAAGAAATACAGAGCAGGAAGTAACCAAAAAGGACTGGAAGCAGTACTCCGGCTTTTAAATGTCCATTGGTCTGAGCAAGTCACGTAGCCCAAACCCTACAACAACAGAGGCTGGGTAATGTAAGGGGACAAATGAAATATTTGATGAGCACTACTGCTTTTGCACATCACCCAATATTTAAAATATTTGATTCTAAAAATCAAGAAGCCCCGCATCATTTATCTTATAAGATTCACTTCCCATAATAAAGATTCATGTGTATTGCCTACTTTATAATTTCCCCCCATTATTGATACTGGGCCAGTTCTACGTTGATTTTCTTACAAAATTACCTCTAAAAATGGGGCCCTAAGGATATAAACTCCACAGAACAAAAACCTGTACAATCAAGTTAAATGCTCACACATTTTTATCTATATAAATAATGTACCATTAAAAAAAAAATACACTAACAAATGACCTAGCATATTTGGAGTATAAATAATGCCTATCAGCACCTGCTAGAGGTTCATCTTTTATTCTTGGCCTTTTGCCAAGCCTATTTTGTCAGCTTTCTTATTTTCTCTTTAATTTTGCTAAGTGAACACTATTTTGACAAGAGGTTAAGCAACACACAAAGAACAGAGAAAAAATATTAACAAACTAAGCACTTTTGACTCATCCTCCTCAGAACACTGTGCCAAGTACTGCACATTCCAAACTACAGTCTCAGAAAACACTGTGCACAGGGACCGCCTGCTCTGCATTCAGCACACAAATCACTTCGACTACCATCACATGCACTTATCTTTATTTTTAAAATCTCCTCATTGTTGTCAATGGCACTTGAACATTATTATTACTAATCCAACTACTTCTAATAATGGTATTTAAGTAACTTGTCATCTTGGGAACTTTATAGACAATAGTTAATTAATTGTCAAGCATTTAATGTAACAGGATTCTAATCTTCAGCCTCTAAAGCAGGGTATTTATTTGTTATAATGGCAAAACTTTTGCTTGAATTGCTTATTTATGCGATATATATTCTCTATCACCTCAATTCTAATTTTTATATCTGCTTTTTAAGTAAAATAAAGAATCACATGCAGAAAGATACAGACAGCACACTTCACAAACAGTAATGAATCTCTTGCGACTCCTTTTATTCACACTACAATAGATTCTATATTACCATGCAGAAAAAAAACAAAACAAAACACTATAGATTATTTCCCTTGTTTGCAAGATATGTTCACAGTGTTCTGATAGGAACAAGAACTAGAAGGTGCAGCATGCTATGTCTTAGGAGTGTGAGTAAATACCATATTCTGTTGACATCTTGTTCTTGCTTTCAAACAACCAGGTATGTTACATATGAACTGTCAATGCAACTAAATAAGTTTTCCTGTCTAAATGTGCCCACGTTCTTTTCAGAGACTTCATCTTAAGCCGAGCTCCATATCTTAGGTGAACAGTGTGGTAACAATTTCTTAACTTCCAATAGTCATTTCAAATCAATATTTAAAAGGTATAAACACGACCACTTTTGTCTGCTAACCTTCCCCCCAAACACACCACACACACTTTCCACGTGACAATGCAAATGGTCTGAATCCAGCAGATAACAGAAAGGTGTCAAGGAAAGAGAGATAGAATCCCTTTCTCAGGTCCGTAATGAGGTCTCCAGAGCCAAAGGCAAACCAATAACGAATTGTACTTTCCGCATATTGGGAGGGAAAAAAAAAAGGTAAGGCATGGGGGGAGGAATAAGGGGAGCTGGAGCTTGTCATCTGAAATTAATTGAACTAATCCACACCAAGAAAACACTAGTAATAAACCCTCCTCATCTAAATTAAGGGTTTTATACCATGAAAAAAAAATAAATAAAAATTTATGGCAGTAATTTCATCTGGGTTTTTCGAGAAGTGCTTGCTGATTTTCTCGTACTCAGTAGAAAAATCCCCAAGGAGCAATGCAGACTGCAATAAGGCAGACTTCTAAAAAGATACCATTTAATTTCTCACTCCTCCCCTTGCACTAGTACCACACTTACACTTTTCTCTATCTCAGAATTAACTCTTTCAACACAATTCTCTCCCATTAATTCTCAGCAACATCTCACAGGGCAGGTGAGAGCACTCCATCTACAAGTGCCTATCCATTGCTCTTGGCAAGAGAAGGGCAAGTAAAGAGAACCAGAAACCCCAGAGCACACACACACATCTTTGGCTTTTTCTAAATGATACCTGGCCATCTTAACTGAAAGCATCAAAAGTCTTCATGGCAGGTATACCTGTTCCCCAATGTTCATCGCAGCACTCTTTACAATAGCCAAGAGTTGGAACCAGCCCAAATGTCCATCATCGGATGAGTGGATACGGAAATTGTGATATATCTACACAATGGAATACTACTCAGCTATAAAAA
>NW_007727263.1:255346-282272 GCF_000696425.1 Galeopterus variegatus
AAATAAATAAATAAATTCACACACACACACACACACAAACACACACACACAAAATGGGGGGGGGAGAAGACTTAACAACTACAATTCCTTGAAGTTGATACGACAAGCAAACAGAAAGGACATTGTTGGGTGGGAGGGGGGAGAGGGAGAAGGGAGGGGGGTTTCGGTAATGGGCCACAATAATCAACCTCATTGTATATCAACAAAATAAAATTGAGAAGAAAAAAAAAACAATCAACCAGAAAAAAAAAAAAAAAGCCTTCATGGCTTAAAACAACCCCAAAACAAATCCATCATTCAACCCCTTTAATGCTGGTGACAAGAAATGATAAACGACTTGAGTTTCCAACCTGTGGATCATATGTGGTAGGGCAGCTACACAGGCAGGCACAGTTATTTGCATGGGTTCTGCAAATCCCAATGGGCAACAAGCACTGCCTGCAGGCCAAATGTATAACATATAAGGGCCGGCCCGGTGGCGCACTGTGCTGGTGTGCCACTTGGGAAGCGTGGCGGCGCTCCCGCCGAGGGTTCGGATCCCACATACAGACCGGTTCCCGCTCACTGGCTGAGCGAGGCGCGGGGGCAGCACCGAGGGTTGCGATCCCGTTGCCGGTCCCGGTCCGGTACGGGGGCGACACTGAGGGTTGCGATCCGTTGCCGGACACGGAAAAAGATAAAAAAAAAAAAAAAAAATAGACGCAGGATTCATTTTCTAACATTCACAGATACTGTTGTGATGAATAAAATAGAAATTTATTAAAAACCACAACTAAATTCACAGTAGCTTTTTGTCATTTTCTCAATTAATGGATACTATGAGTAAAAAAGCTAATTTACAGCCCTGAAATATTTTTTGATGTCAAAGTGGGTCTTTATATTGAAAAAGATAGGGAACAATTGATATGAACGTTAGCATTTTCAGTGTTTTGCACTTGGGCACACAACAGGCACTCAAACGTGTTGACCACAAATATGAGTAGATTTTTCTTGGCCCCTTTTGCATCTATTTTTAATTTCCTTGCCGTCCCTACCAGTTTACTTCACCAACTCATCCCATCCCTTGGTGTACAAGGGAGTAGCAGTTCTCAAAGTGTGATCTGGGTACACCAGTACCCAGGGTCTCAGGGACCCTTTTGGGAGGTCCATGAGGTCAAAACTTCTTAATTCTAAGAAGTTATTTGCCTCGCATATATGTACAGCTGAACTTTCCATAACCTCCATGACCTATGATACCACAATGGGTTAAACGAAAAATAAATATGAGAATCCACCTGTCTTCTATTTATTATACCAGACCTTAAGTAAATTTGCAAAGCCATTTTCCTCACTAAATTTATTTTTTGGGGGGAAAATATAGTTATTTTTCATTAAAATTTTATTTATATTGACAGGTAATGGGTTTATTGTATTTTCAAACTAATTAAGAAACAGATATTGATATATCCTGTATAAACAAACAAAAGCTCTTTGGGGTGTTCGGTAATTTTTGAAAGTATAAAGGGCTCCTGGTAACAAAAGTTTGAGAACTACTGTTATAGAGTTAGCATTCTGCAATGTCCTGATATCAGTGCGGCACCTGGTTTCTGTTCTCAGGAACTCCGCTGATCCCTGGAGGTACACAGGCAGA
This sequence comes from Galeopterus variegatus, assembly GCF_000696425.1. NCBI lineage: Eukaryota > Metazoa > Chordata > Mammalia > Dermoptera > Cynocephalidae > Galeopterus > Galeopterus variegatus. The sequence goes on from NW_007727263.1 coordinate 256,977, forward strand.
TGCTGGACACCTACTTGAAGGGGATGTTGGATAATGGGATTCAAATGTTGAATTGGGCGGCTAGACCAGCTGCTCCTGATAGTCCTTTCTAACATGAGATTCTATAATTCCATCTCAGAGGGAACCTAACAAAGCCTCCTTCTGGAGCTGTGGCTACTGATGTGGAATATGAATAATACTTAATGTACCCTCATTTTACTACCACAAAACAATATGAACACATTTATGGGCAAATTAATATTTTTCCATGGTTGTATGGTCTTCATGTCTATACAATATTTCCAACATTTTGGAAGCTAGGTGACTTTTCAATTTTGCTTGTTGGGTTCCTTTTACAAGAAAAGCACTCTTCTTCATATCCAGCCTGCTATAGCTATCAAATCACATGGTCCGGTACCATTCACTCTGAAGGAAGAGAATGCTAGGGGAAAGAGGGCTCAGAGGAATATGATCATTCACCATATTCTCAAAGAATGTCCTCATGGCCATGTGGCAAGATCAATAACAAGGCAAACAACATTCTGCTGACAGAAATCCCCAAGGTAAATTAATGCCAAACCTATACAGATAAGTGGGATATCTTAATCTTCTGCACAGGTCTTGCTCTTGCATAGGATGGCTTATTCTTAATGAGCATACTGTGCCCACAGAAACCAGTAAGTTGTTTAGAATATATGGCATTAGATCCATAAAGGAGAAGAACTATTAGAAAAATAAGGGGGCTGGCTTGGCTCAGTTGGTTAGAGTGCAGCCTTGTAACACCAAGGTGAAGGGTTTAGTTCCATATACTGGCCAGCCGCAAAAAAAAGAAAAGAAAGAAAAGAAAATGACCACACTCGTGTAATTCAATTCAATTCGATAAATGTTAACAGAGTGCTTATGTTCCAGTCATTATTCTAAGTGATCATGAAGAAAGAATAAATGATACATAAGCCTTACTGTCCAAGAACTCACACTCTGAAAGGGAAAACAAGGCAAATCACTGTAACACAATGCAATAAGTGATATAAAAGTAGGTGCTCAATATGGAAACATAGATGAGGAAGCAATTTCATTCAGTCTGGTGGGAATAGGAGGGAATAGACATTAGATATGTAATGGGAAGGGAGAGAAATGAAACGTTTATACCTGATTCATGGTCTCCAGTCTCAGCTGAGCCTTCACCATCTCCTGATGATCTTTCTGTGTCACTTCTATTCCTCCATTCTCCACAGCTGCTATTTCAAACCTCCTCCATTCCTCTCACATCTCTTACCCAATCCTCTACAGCATTACTCCTAGCAGCTGTTCTTGCTGCCTTCTACAGAGAAGAGAAGCACTGGCCTCTGTCCACCCAACCCATGCATGAGCCTGCTGCCTTCCCCCTTCCTTGTAGAGAAAGCCAAGGCTAATCTCTTCACTAAGACTCGACAGTCCATTTACCTATGCTCCCTTCTCAGGAACCTCCACTCTCCAACCTCTCCATCTCTGCTGATTTCTTATCACCAGCATTTAAACAGCAGCCCTCTCAAGAAGTGACTTTTTTTCTCTCAGTGCCCCATAAATCCAGGACCAGGATGTGGTGGAGGCCAATACCCTTGTTCCCCATTACTATTCCCAAACCACCTCTTTCCCTTCTGCCTGCAATTCTCCCTGCCCTTTAAAAGCTTAAGCCCCACCTGCTCCTGTCACAATTATCTCCCAAATTCACACTCATTCCACCAAACTGAAACTTATACTCCCGGCTCACTTCTCCTTCACTCCAGCTCCTATCATCACATGTCAACAATAATATACACTATGCAAACAATATCCTGTTCTTCCAGGTTCTTGAAATCTTCATATCCAGGGACTCTTTCTTCCACGATACCTCAGAGACCCAAATCCATGGGCAACTCCTTGAGTTGGTCAAGAGAAAGCATAGCCCTGAAAAAATTCTAAATTCAAACAGCTCACACTCCCAACATCCCTTCCATCCTTCCCATTCATTTGCTTTAGTATCCTAGAATTCTAAAGCCACCAATGCCCCTCCCATGATAATCTCAAATCCATTAACCCATTAATCCATGAATGGATTAATCCATTCATAAGGGCATAGACCTCACAATCCAGTCACCTCCCAGAAGCCCCACCTTTCAACAATGCCACTTTGGGGATCAAGCTTCTACCAGAGATTTGAAGAGAGCAAACATTCAGACCATAGCACCCTTCCTGAGGTGCTAAAGAGCATGATGTTTATTGTTGTAACCCAATACTCAACATAGTGCTGACACATGGAGGTAACTCAAAGGAAGGGAAGGGAAAGAATGGAAGGGGGAGAGGGATGGAAGGGATTGTGATTTAAAATAATCCTCAAGAATAGGTTTGAATGTTCTTCCACACATGGGTAAAAGGACATATTGCCATAAATTCAATCACTGAGAATAAATTTTCTATTATGCTTTCAGTGTTATTCAGTTTTTCCTTGCTACAGGTAAACTATGTTCTCTTTGCATCAACTATAAGAATGGCATCTAAAATATGCTAGGCCTAAAAGGTCTAGAACAAATCAGCTTTCATATCTATAACACTGCATATTCCGCCTTCTTGGCCTCATAAATACTGGCTGGAAAGGCACAATACACAGAAAAATGCCAGCCATTTGAGAACCTGTACTCTCCTCAAAATGCAGAGTAAGAATGCCTGAAATAAACCAGTGGAGTGGGTTAAAATGGTTCTGAATCCTTCAGACACAGCAATAACTACACACTACTTTAGTAGCAAGCACACATAAAACAATAAAATGGCACAGAATTAACACTTTTCAAAAGAAAAATCTAATAAAACACTAAATTTGGGGAAGAGATATTGCACAAACAGGGCAGAAACAAACTTTTTTTTTTCTTATTGTAACATAGTTGATTGTACATGTCTGTCGGGTACCGTGTTGAATATCAATATCTGTGTGCAATATGTGATGCTCAAATCAGGATAATTAGTATATTCAACAATATAAAATGTAATCATTTTTCGTGGCCCATTACCAATTCCTCCCTTACTCCCCAGCTCCCCACTTCCTCCTCTGGTAACCTCAGTTCTGTTCTCTCCTTTTGAAGGTTCAACATATTATTGTGATTGTTGTATCTTTCTTTTTTTAAAAATTAATTTCTTTATTTTTTAGTTCCCACTTATGAGTGGGAGGACATACGGTATTTCTCTTTCTGTGACTGGCTTATTTCACTCAATATAATCTTCTCTAAGTTCACCCATGTTACTGTGAATGGCAATATTTTTCATTCTTTATGACAAAATAGTATTCCACTGTGTAAATAAACCACATATTCCTTATCCATTTGTCCCACAATGGACATTTAGGTTGGTTCCAACTCTTGGCTATTGCAAACAGAACTGTAATAAACATCGGAGTGCAGGTATTCCTTCAATATAATGATTTCCATTCTTTTGTGTATACACCCAACAGTGGAATTGCTGGATCGCATGGCAGTTCTATTTGTAGTTCTTTGAAGAACCTCCATACCATTTTCTGTAATGGCTGTACCAATTTACAGTTCCACCAACAGTATAGGAGGGTTCCCCTCTCTCTGCCTCTTTGCCAGTATTTTATATTCTCTGTCTTTTTTTTTTTTCCTTTTTGTCTTTTTCCGTGTCCGGCAACGGATCACAACCCTCAGTGTCGCCCCCGTACCGGACCGGGACCGGCAACGGGATTGCAACCCTTGGTGTTGCTCCCGCGCCTCGCTCAGCCAGTGAGCGGGAACCAGTCTGTATGTGGGATCCGAACCCTCGGTGGGAGCGCCGCCGCGCTTCCCAAGCGGCGCACTACAGCAGTGCGCCACCGGGCCGGCCCTTCTCTGTCTTTTTGATAATAGCCAGTCTAACTGGGGTGAGATGCTATCTCAATGTGGTTTTGATTTGCATTTCCTTGATACCAGGTGATGTTGAGCATTTTTTTCATGTGTCTATCTTCCTTTGAGAAATGCCTATTCAGCTCCTTTGCCCGTTTTTTAATGGGGTTATTTGTTTTTTACTGTTGAGTTCTCTTGTATATTCTGGATATTATTCCTTTGCCAGATCCATAGTGTGCAAAATATTTTCTCCCATCCTGTAGGTTGTCTTTTTGCTCTGTTGTTTCTTTGGCTGTGCATAAGCTTTTTAGTTTGATATAATTCCATTTATTTTTCCTTTTGTTGCCTGTGCTTGGGAGTCACAATCATAAAGTCTTTGCCCAGTCCTACCTCCTGAAGTGTTTCCCCTATGTTTTCTTTTAGTAGTTTTGTCTCAGGTCTTATATTTAAGTCTTTAATCCATTTTGAGTTGATTTTAGTATATGGCAAGAGGTATGGGTCCAGTTTCATTCTTCTACATATGGATGTCCAATTTTCCTTGCACCATTTATTGAAGATGCACTCTCTTCCCCAGTGTATTTTCTTGGTGCCTTTGTCAAAGATCTGCTGGCTGCAAGTTTATGGGTGGATTTCTGGGTTCTTTATTATGTTCTATTGTTATGAGTGTCTGTTTTATGCCAGTATCATGCGGTTTGGTTACTATAGCTTTGTAGTATAATTTGAAGTCATGTAGTGTTATGCCTCTGGCTCTTTTTTGCTCAGGATTGCTTTGGCTATTTGGGGTCTTTTGCTGTTCAATTAGGATTGTTTTTTCTATTTGGGCAGAAAAATCTTTATATTTCCCTCATTGCCCTGAATGCAGCAATATCAATATATATTTGTTGAATGACTGCCCAATGGATGATGAATAAATATGGTTCCTAAAGGATTACTTACATTTTCCTACTCTGATCAAAAAGCCAACTACCCTTAGTTTCACGGAAAAAAAAATTATCAAGTACCTAAACCTACCTGGTAATGTGATAGTACACAGCATACTAAAAGAACCACTTGAGCCGGCCCAGTGGCGCACTGGAGAGTGCGCCGCTTGGGAGTGCGGCGGCGCTCCCGCCGAGGGTTCGGATCCCATGTGGAGACCGGTTCCCGCTCACTGGCTGAGCGCGGTGCGGGCGCAACACTGAGGGTTGCGATTCTGTTGCTGGTCCCCGGTACGGGCGCGACACCGAGGGTTGCGATCCCATTACCAGTCAGTAAAAAAGACAAAAAGGAAAAAAAAAAGAACCACTTGAGCCTGGTTTTTGCATTTCAGAGACTGTTGTACAAATCCTATAGATGGCATTGTCTCTCAGCTTCAGCACCACCAAATAAAGGTGCACACCCCACAGCTCAGCCTCATTCCCTAAATATGCCAATTTCTTTCATAATGCCATAACTTTTCATCTATATTGTTCCCTCTGGCCAAAATAACCATCCCAGGGCCGAGCCCGTGGCACACTCGGGAGAGTGCGGCGCTGGGAGTGTAGTGACGCTCCCACCGCGGGTTCGGATCCTATTTAGGGCTGGCCAGTGCGTGCGCTCGCTGGCTGAGCGCGGTGTGGGCGACATCACACCAAGGGTTGCGATCCCCTTACCAATCACGAAAAAGACAAAATAAATAAATAAATAAATAAATAAATAAATAAATAAATAACCATCCCAACTGGAAGACTCCTACTCATCCTTCAACACCTAGATAAATGTTACCTTCTCTACAAAACATTTTCTGAATTCCCCAGAAATAATCATTGCCTCCTCTGTGTTCTGCTCCCATAGTATTTTGTAAATGCTGTTAGTGTAGCTTGATTCCTATATGAATTATGATGAGAAACTGCATATTAGATACAACTCAAAGAATGAGGGGAGGGCCGGCCCTGTGGCGCACTCCAGAGAGTGCAGCTGGGAGTGCAGCGTCGCTCCTGCCGCGGGTTTGGGTCCTATATAGGAATGGCCGGTGCGCTCACTGACTGAGCACGGTGCAGGCGATGCCACACCAAGGGTTGTGATCCCCTTACCGGTCACGAAAAAGACAAAAAAAAAAAAAAAAAAAAAAAAAAGAATGAGGGGAAACCATAGATTTGGGTTCTTTTTCTCATAGATATGGAAAAGTTTCACACAGAAGGGCAAAGAGTAAAGATTTGCTTGGATAGATGACAGGAAGGGCTTTCCAAACATAACATGCAATTCTGGGAAGGACTTAACCTTAGATGTGTACAAGTAGAGGAAAGGGAAATGCAGTGATCTAAGGCCTTCTTCAAAGTTCAGCATGGGGATGCTGAGCTTGATCCACAGGGCAATGAAAAACTACAAGTTTTAAAGAAGAAAAGGGATAGTATGATTTGCATCACCCATTTAATCACAGACTGCCTGTGGAACATGTCCATGTCAAATGCCATATGGTGACTACCAATTACGTGATGAGCCATGTAAAATTCACTCGTCCAGTTAATTGATAGCTGTTTAAGAATAGGAATATGGGCGCATTCACTACTGTATTTCCAGTACCAAGAAAAGGGTGGAGGCTTGCTTACTGAACTGAATTGAATCCTTTACCACCTTTATGTAACAGGCTCTGCAAAATCTCACCAGCTTCCATAACAGAGTGGACTGTGTTGCTGGCAGTTAACTATTTTGCCTGACCTTTTCACACACAAAAAAAAACAGACACGAAATAATCCTTTTAGAGGCAGTCATTGATACTTTAATAAATTTCAGGAAATATCTTCATCACCTTTAAGAAGTGAGATTTTAACTCTGAAGGGGCAGATTAGAAAAATGAATCTGTATTATTACAAACCATTCTTTATATAAATATGTTTAACTAACCACTACACTGATAGAATTTTGTGGTTGAGACCTAAGTATTTCTACATAGCTTAGTGGCAAAATTTAACATTATGATACACGTACTATAAAAACAAGGTGTTAAAATATGCATAATCTAAAATCACCAAAATTAACAAAGTATAGCAAGAACCCAATAAGAAAGCTATGTTAACAAGTGTAGTGGTTCTTAACTGGGTTGGACCATATATTCCAAGAATAAATTCCAAGCAGTTCATCATGCCCCCGCCTTACCACAATGCCTGACCACGTAATCTATTAGAGCCCAGGGAAACCTGAGGTTTACCTGGATTATAGAATTTTTCTTATAAGGTTAGTTTAATAAAAGCATATTTTAAGAAGTGCTCCCACCTTGCATTCAACAATCCCAATGTAAGGAATATAAGAAATGTTCCTTGAGCTGATATTAAAATCAAATTAGGAACACTGCTCATAAAAATAAGTCTAAAGGGGCCGAGCCCGTGGCACACTCGGGAAAGTGCGGTGCTGGGAGCACAGCAGCGCTCCCGCCGCGGGTTCGGATCCTATATAGGGATGACCGGTGCGCTCACTGGCGGAGCGCAGTGTGGCCGGTCTCAAAAAGGACAAAATAAAAAATAAATAAGTCTAAAGAATGATTCCATTTTGGAGAAAAAGATTAATATGAAGACATGTACACATATACAAGTCTATTTACAGCTCTTCTCACAGCCTACTATGAACTGTAAAACTATCAGGAAAAGTGCGGTATACAAGCAAAAGTACCAATGTAATCAACTAAATATGTTCAGGCAGTGGCTTTTGGGGGGAAAGGGGTGGAGGGAGGGTTGTCAGCAGCTCACCAGCACCAATGCAGTGCTCACTCAGATGATACTTTTATTTTTGTAGCTTTACTAACATATCCCAGGTTCCAAAATGCAGTATATGAGTCTTGACTGTAAAAACAAATTGCCAGCTGTCTCATAAAGGACAACTTCATTTAATACAAGGCAAATGCTAGCAGAGAACAAAAGTAAATAAAGATGGCTACATATGCTCTAGTTTTCAAACTGGAAAGTGACAGTGATGAGAGAAGCAGAGGATGGAAAGAATTAAACATAAAGAAGAACAGCTGCCACCAATAGCAGACTATCTCACAATTCAACCAGTCCAATAATACACAGTCCAGTAAGAATGCCAGTTAAAATTGCTGGTGTGAAGATTAGATGGAGATCTTAAGGCTATAGAAACGATGGGAGTCCAACCAATCAAACCCCCTGCTATGACATAAGGCAACACTAAACTCAGATGAAGGGTGCGAAAAGTCCTTTGTAAACTGCAATGCTCCATAGAAATATACAGTATTGCTCTTATTCCTAATATGTGTCTATTCTTTTAGTTGTAAATTTATAAAAAGTCCTAATTCCTTCTGCATTTTTTCATTTCCAGTATATAGAATTGTTAATAATATTGCTATTATTTTACTTTTTATTTACTTGAGAACCTTCAAACAGTAAATGCTGCCCCAAATGACTATCTGATAGGTGTAATGCATGAATGGAATATGTAATTTATACAAGAATGAAACATGAACAAAGTCCATCCCCTTTAATGTCTTACAAATATGTCTGTAGAATGCCACTCATATCTATTAAAATTCTCACATGTCCTGGGAGTACCTATATCTTCACAGAACCAACAACTCATTAAAGGTTAGTTGAAAAATAGGGATGGGAATGGTGGCTAGCCCTTCCTGACAAAGAAGGAGGACTTGGCATTGTACGTTCATTGGGTGGAACATAAGAAAAAGATTTCAAAAGGGTCAAAGGAAGAACTTGAAGAGAAGCTTAAATGTCTGACTTTACCACCCACCTTAAAAGAATGACTTGGGCCGGCCCGGTGGCGCACTGCTATAGTGCGCCGCTTGGGAAGCGCGGTGGCGCTCCAAAAGAATGACTTGGGCCGGCCCGGTGGCGCACTGCTATAGTGCGCTGCTTGGGAAGCGCGGTGGCGCTCCTGCCAAGGGTTCGGATCCCACATACAGACCGGTTCCCGCTCACTGGCTGAGCGAGGCGCGGGAGCAACACCGAGGGTTGCGATCCCGTTGCCGGTCCCAGTCCGGTACGGGGGCAACACTGAGGGTTGTGATCTGTTGCCGGACACGGAAAAAGACAAAAAAAAAAAAAGAATGACTTCATCCAAATGAAAACTAAAATGGACCACCATGAGCTATTAGAGAAACATGTAACAAAGAAAAAATTTCTACAAGTGACCTCTGGTTACCCCTCAATACTGCAGCCCTTCCAAACAGACTGGCACCAGAGAAAATGTAGCCAAGAAGAACCTAACATTTATATTTTATGATTTTATTTCAATTTTTCATATAATTCTTAGTAGAACTACTTATGTGAATATAATTTAATTCTAAAGTATTTAGGAAATACAGTTAGTCCAGTTGTGCTTGGAAAAAAAGAAAGAAAAAGTAATTTTCTAATTTTACAGATACTTCCAGAATTCTGTCTGAAGATGGATTAATCTGCAGTTACTCGGCTGCAAAATATTACTTCTATTCCATAGACTTTGTATATGAGGTATTAAATCCATTAGATCGATAGCAATTCCTCCCACCTACTCTTAAAGCACTGACTTAATGAGAACATCATTTTCTTCTTCAAGGCTTTCTTTTTTAAGGGAACATAATCCTATATGAAAACAGTTAACATTTCCTCTTACATCATGACAACTTCATACAAACAGAGCCTGAGGCAGGGCAATGAGGCAAAACGCTGAGTGGTAAACAGTGAATTTGTTTAAAAGACACCATCATGGATTTTGAGCTTAAAACTGGACTTGACATTAAAAGGCTAAGATACAAGGAAACTAACATTAATCATTTTCTCAAAATCTCTTCAAATCACACAGGAACCAGTGGCATTGTGATACAGAGAAAAGGAGTGTTATTTTCTTATTGCTAAGCATACAACTGTTCACCATTAAATAACTTTCTTCAATATCCTCTCTTCACACTCCCCTTCCACAACTAAAAGATAACAGTGGGAAGAGATTTATCCTTTTGTTCTCTCTGGACCTGTGTATTAATAGAGATGACAGAGATATTATGTCTGTTACTCTTGGTTTAGACAATATAAGCACTGGGAGGCTTCAAGATATAGCCATCAGCTACTAGGCTCTCTCCTCCTCTGAGCCTTTATACATGAAAAGCATAGAATAAATCATAAAGTACTACTGACGCACAAAAAATTAAAAATGGAGACAGAGGGTGGATCAATGTGCACTGTCTCACAAATATAGTTTCAAAGATAATTGGTAATGTTCTCTTTTTCCAAAGAAGTGAGGGTTAAATATAGTCACTCTGTACAGAGACTGATGATCTTCAGGATGTGTAAATTATACATTACAGTTACATAACAGACTAAATCACAGTCATCAACAAAAGAAAATTTGGCACGATTCTTGAATTTTTATGATTCCAGCACATATGGAGAGCCTCAAAGAGGAAAAGAATCTCACCTTAAATCAGTCCTACAAGTAGCCTCATACTTAGGGCAGGAAACAACAAATACCCAAGGTAAATTAAAGACTAGAAAATTTGGGGGAGAGGATTTTATTTTCAAGTTTATGTTAAATAAAATAAATAATTCAATGAATTAAAAAAAGAGAGAGGGAAGAAAAACTCAACTAACCAGATACATGTAGAACTATGTATTTAAAAACCAATAGGCTAAATGTGACTTTATGTCCCTAGGTTAAGTCCAGTCACTAAAGTCAGGTAAAAGAACACAGGTCCTTTCAAAATACTTCTAAAAATCTGGATAGCACAAATCAGAGACTGGTGAAGAATTCTATGCCTCCAATGCAGATAGAAAGGCTACCTGGTCCCACATTCTATTATGCAGTTCACCCCAATGTAGATAATTCAGAAGGGGTCAAAAGCATTCAGCTGATGAAATGCTGGGAACGTCCAAACGCTCTGCTGCCTCAGTTCCTATCACATGAAGCAGGAAGTCTCTTCAGGCTTATTAGATGCACCCAATTAATATTCATCGCTGACAAGCTCATCCTTTAATCTCCCACATAAAAAGCAGCTACCATTACTCTGTAATATCTATTAAGCAGTTATAGAGATCTGAGTAAAGTATATTAATAAAAAAACCAGAGATATTTAACCAAAAAAAACCACCCCAAAAACAGAAGACACATATGAGGAATGCAAAGACCAAAGGAACCCAGAGCTGACATTGTTTACTTCATTCCATCAGGCTGTGCCTCTTCTACCACCAATTCAACACAATTTTCTCACTGTAGTCTGAATAAAAATGAAAACTGCTCTCTTTGAAAAGAAGTTGGCCTTGGAAGAATTTGCAGAATTGAAAGCCAATACTCAGAGGATTTCCAAGTGTCTAGAGCTCCAAAGAACCCATCAATCCTGATAAACTTGGAGAGACAAGACATCAGAGGATATCCAGAGCCACTCCACTCCACCTCAGTCATATTTTCAGAATGGCTATGGAGGTGATGTGGACCTAGACTCACAACAACCAATATGATTTTTGAGCTCTGAAAGACTGTCAACACTTACTATAAGAGATTCCTAGACCAGAGAAAAGTAAACTAATTCATAAGGTGATTATCTTAAACTTTACACCTTTGGATAACAAAAGCAGCTGACTTACGTTGTGAAACTATATTGTTTCCCAGTAATTAAATACCAAAATAATGCTATGGCAAAAAAAAAAAAAAAATTGACTTCAATCTTCTTAGGTGTATTAGGACACAAACCTTGTTTACCTTCTCAGATACCTGCAGCCAACTCCTCCTCCCCCCCCCCACTGCCCCCTGGCGCCCCTCCTCTCTCCTTCTCTTAGTTGCTGCCCCATCCAAATCACTTTTGAACTTGTATAAAATACCACAATGTAGATCATGAGATCAAGCATCCTGAGTAGCCACAGAGGGCCTGGATGATGCAGCTTGGGAGTGCAGAGGAGGTAGCGCCCTATATGGAGTAAACCTCCATCAATTAGAAACAGGAGACAGGAAGAAATCAGACAGATAAATCCCCCCTTTCTTTCTCTTTTGCAAGGACTACTCTTAATTCTTCCTTGCAACCCTTTCAGAGAAATCCTGTTGGCAAGGATGATGAACATACCTACTGAGTGACCTGCTCTGTTGTTTCATAGCTTGTAGTGAAGGAAAAGCTAGCTCTATAATACATCAAATCCATTTCTTGACATCTTTCCTTGCTTCACTTCCCTTTAACCCTTACCCTTATAGACCTGAACTGGCACCTCTCAAAGAAAGTATCAACATCTTAATCCTTGACTCAGGCTCTGTTTTCCAGAGAACACAGACTTAGACACTAGGCTTACAGGAATTAATTCCAGATGAAATTAAGAAGAAATCATTACAATGCACATTTTCAAAATACAGTAAGATTCAAAGGCTGGTAAATCCTTGAAAAATAGAAAAATATTAAGCACCTAAAACCTAAAATATCAAGGCCAATACAATATCAAATGCTACCAACTGAGAAAGCATTTAGGCAGCAACAAGAATTAGATAAAGAATTTCTTTAATGTGCCCCACCACCAACTTCGGGGGACAAGATCAGGAATTTGCATTAAAGAATAATGCTGTGTAATTGATGCTATCTGTTGCCTACAGAATTTTCCTTCCTTCCTTCTTATTAGCAGAGTCCTAGTTGTATCAGTATCTTCTCTTCCCCATGGGAAAAGAGGAGGGATACTGTTTCCAGGTGTAAATCTTGACCAGTAATCACCATGGTTCCATTATCTTCACTAGTGACTGATACGAGGTTGATAATTTCAACTAGTTTTAGCCAATGATATATGGAGGTCCCTAGGGGCCTTTTGGGAGACGTTCCTTAGTTTTTTTGAGCAATGAAGAGAAGAGATGTTATTGCATCTGAACATGATGCCTGGACGTGTAACAGTCATCTGTGATCATGAAAGGATCCAGTTTGAGGGTAAAGCTCACATAATAATGACGGCAGAGTCTAAAGATGAAAAAATCTTAGGTCCTTGACAATATCAATATCATAAGCCACCAAATTAACCAACACTGAAGCTGGCCAATCTCTGTACTTTTACATATGGATGTGTACTTCCTTATCATTTAAGCCTCTTTGGTCAGTTTACTCTTACTTATAGCTAAAAGCAACTTTACTGATTGCATAAAGCATCTGCTTGTTGGAGAAACATGAACACCTACCATCACATGCTATTATACAAGGGATAAGGTTAGATTTCAAAATAAATGGTCTTTAACCTCAATAGCTTACAATCTATATTTTAAAAGACATGAAACAAGCTGAGGAAAAAAGTGATATATATAAATTAAGGAAAAAATAATGAAGTACATACATAGAATAAAGAAATCATCAGTGTGAGACATTAGAGAAAGCTTTCTAAAGAAGAAGAAACTGATACACATGCTTTTTTATAGCACAAAATGTAATTAGTATAATTCAACTTCCAGGAAGCTCTCTCTTGTAGATATCTATAGTTCTGTCTGTCTAGCACAGCATCCTCTAGCATGGGGGAAATGCTGCTTCCATCTAACTACGGGAGTTCTGTGATGGGTGCCGGACCCAAAGTGGACTAGTCTGAGCCATTCATGGGAGTTTTTCAACTTAGTCTCATAAGGGTTTGGGTTACACAAGTGTGTGAATTTCTCAAAAGTCAGTGAATATATACTCAAGACTTATGCATTTCTTTGCATGTAAATTTTACAGAGGAAAAACGTAAATACTGAACTCTAAATTTACGATATGCATGCTAAAGTGTTTAGGAGGAAGCCTACTATGCTTCTCAGCCTTTTGGCTAAGTTCAAGTGTAGGAGGATAGTGGTATCTGCAATTTATTGTGAAGCGTATTTTTAAAAGATACATTGATGGATAGCGGATTGATAGACAAGTATGTGATAATCAAGTATAGTAACATACCTCTATTTATACATACCTGTATAGTAAAGTGTCACTTTAAAATTCTTTAAACTCGGGCGAGCCCGTGGTGCACTCAGGAGAGCACGGCGCTGGGAGCGCAGCAGCGCTCCCACCGTGGGTTCGGATCCTATATAGGGATGGCCCGCGCACTCACTGGCTGAGCGCGGTGCAGCTGGTCACAAAAAGGACAAAAAAAAAAAAAAAATTCTTTCAACTCTCCTTTTTTGTTTGAAAATTTTCATAATATAATGGAGTGGGGGGGAGAGGAGCAAGCTGCAGTCCTACTCTGCAGGCAATGCTGTGAGCGATGGCTCAGGAGCTATTTCTGCTCATGTTGCCCAGGGTATCAAGTAATTTATTTCAGTAAAAAAAACATGCAAAAAGAACCAAGAACAAAGAGTGGAGGGGTTTTTTAGGTACCTGAGTTTTCTCCAGCTCCAGTTACCCTTCAGTCCCAGCTGCATCCCAACCATTTCAGCATTTATGTAAGCCAAGAACTTCTGGCTTCATTCAACCTCAGCTAGTTCAAGATGGGTTCCTACTGCTTGCCACCAGAATCCTGACTAATACACTAGCCTAAGGTAATAATAAGAATTGTAGACAAAGAAAAATAGCCACTGTAGTAGTATTTATAAGAATAAAATATAGAAATGACCTGATCATTCAACAGAAGAGAAATGGTAAAAATTTTATTGGGTATTTGATGATATTAAATAATACTCTGGATAAAATTTCAAATGAAAATCCCATGAAACTATGTATATATGCACACACACAACATGTATATGTACACACACATAAATATATATACACATATACATGCATGTACTTTATGATTCAATTTTTTAAAAACAAAAAATTACATGAAAATACACAAAATTATCAATGCCAGTTACCTCTGGGTTTAGGATGATTTTGTTCAAATTTATACTTTTCTTTATTTCCTAAGTTTTCTTCAATAAACATATATTACTTACAGAATTACCAAAAAAGATGCCATTTTAAAAAAAATTACTGCTGTTAAGGATTTAAAAGTATATATCTTACAGCTTGCATCCAAGACCCCATTCCCACCATAAACAATCTAAATGTTCACAAATGTCCTAAATCTTCCATTTATTTCCCAGAGCCTGGGAAGAAGTAGCCCAGTGGTTAAGATCATGACCTGTGAAGTCATATTAACTCAGTTCAAATCCCTACTCTGCCCTTTACTAAATGTATGACTTTAGGCAAATCAGTTCTCTTTTTCCTTAATTTCTCCATCTACAAAATGGGGAAATAGTACCTTACAGGTTTGTTTGAGATATACATGCGATAATTCGTGTAAACATAGTGCTTGACAGGCAGCAGATTTTAATCACTGTTATTATCCTCATTAACACCTTGTCTGAGGATCTCATTTCCTACCTTAATAACAGAATTTAACTTCCCAGGCAATATTAACTCACTCTTTTTCACCTCCTCTCTATTTCTAAATGTCTGTTCTTACATCTAGCCTGCCTCCCTCCTTTATATACTGTTTCCAAGTACCTGCTCGGTGTCCAGCACTGTCCCAGGCACATGATGCTATGCACTGTCCAAGAGTGTGGATCTCATCCCTTCTGAAGCTAAGCCCACAGGCTCCATCTTATCCATCCCCTCTGCTCCAGCTCCTTGCCAGTTCATTCCACTTCCCTCCCCAAATCTTTAATCTCTCTCTTTGGACTGGCTTCTCTCTCTCTCCCTACCTGAACATGTATATAATCTCCATTTTTTGAAAAAAATCTAGATTGGAACATACTAGAACAATCCCATATTTCTTCTTTCTTTCACATCCATGCTTCTCAAATGAAAGTCTCACAGTCTGGTCTCCTAAACTCTACTGAAACTTCACTTACCAGGATTACTAATGGCCTCCCTGTTGCCAGATTCAATAACTATTCTAAGACTCATTCTGTTTGTTACGCAGCTTCTGATACTGCTGACTATGCGTTCTATTTGCAAATGCTTCCTGAATGGAAGTTGTTAATGCTATCTTGGTATTCTCCCAATTCTTTGGCTGCTTTGTCACATTCCCTCAAACCATAAGTTCCTCAAAGAATAGGCCAGCTCTTCCTATTCTCTCTCTTGAAGATTCTGGTGCTTGTCGTGGCTTCAAACTTTAGCTCTAAGGAGATGACTGCCGTATTTCTAACTCCAGCCCTAACTTCTCAGTTTTGGTCCTTCTTCCTGAGATTCAGCCCTTCATTTCCAACTACCTGTCAGGCATTTCCAATCAGCCTTTCAATCTAAGAATGTCCAAAACATCTGATATTCCACCCACAGACTGCTCCCTATTCTGATTTTCCCTCTGTAGTTAAAGATACCGAATGAGGGAAGAGTGCATACTAGGCAGGAGAAAACTGCTCAAAAAACAGAGGCCGGCAAATCCTTTCAATTTTCCATGATGATGCCTCTTGCAGACATCTCTTCCTCTCCATTTTTACCGAACCATCCAGTCCAGGCCTATGCTATAACATTCTATCTCGTCACTCTCGCCAACCATCTCCACCAATGTAGCAAATTGCCTCACATCAAAACTAAAATATTACTTGTACCCTACCACTTACAAAGATTAAATCCAACCACCTCACAGTGATGCTTGAAGTCTCTGAGAGTTGTGCCAAAGTCCACCTTTCTGCCCTGCCTTCAAATCCACATGTTTCAGACAACTCTGTCCCAACAAAACCAGTCCCCTCAGTGCCCTCTACACATCTCGTAGTCTCCCTGCCTTGCCTGAACAAGTCTCTCCCCACCTCTAAGATGATCCAAATTCTATCTGTCCTTCAAATCTCCCCTTAATCCCACAAGATCTTCCAACATTTTGGTCTATAGTGCAGTGTTTTTTTACCATTATTATTATTATATCATGCTTACTATGTGCCAGGCACTGTTCTAATCACTTTTTATATATGAACTAATTAAATTTCAACCTCACAATAATGCTACAAGATCTATCATTATCTGTATTTAACAGATGGGGAAACTGAAGCACAGAAAAGTTGAACAACTGCTCAGACATACAGCTAGTGAATGGCAAAGTGATGATTCGTACCCAGGGAGTGTGGCTCCAAAATCTGTGCTCTTAAAACATTGTGTGTTCTGCTACCTATCTGAAGTCCTTTGGCATTTTTGGCTATACTGTTCAGGCTTTGAGACACCTCTTCAATTAGTAGGAGGTGACAAGACATACTTATGTCCTTTCTCCCCAACTAGACTAATTTCTTAGAAAGCAGGGCTGAACCTTCAATTACTTTGATTTCTCTACGTTAATAATCGCTACCAACAAATATTATGGATTTATTAAATTTAAAATATAAGGAAGTGACAGAAATAAGATCTTAAAATTCGACAAGTGACCTCAAACCATTTTTAAGTATAGAAGGTATATTAAAGAAAAGCTGGTTATTGACTGAGTTCCCATTTCTAGATGATAGAACAATTCAGGAAAAAACATTTTACTGATTATATATTATGGAATGTAAGATAGGTTAAGGAACTTTTCTTCTCCTTAGGATCTCTACAAATAAAAAATGCCAAGGAAAAACTGAGTAGACTTGCCTGAAAGTAGAGACACAGATTAGTATTAGAACAGTGAGCATATAGCAAAAATTAAATCAATGTTTATTTAATAAATGAATGAGCTACCTTGATCACAAAATTATCTAAGCTGTGTTCTGTCAAACATGATTTTTATGCAGAACTACATTCCAATAAGGCTAACATTAGAGTCTTCTGAAAAATGTACACACTGACTAAATAACATGAGGTTATTTAGTTCTATCCATTCAGAAACTAGTTTTAGTTTTGGCATAGCCGATACTCATTACGGCAGTATTTAGGTAACAAACTCAGTTATTTCTTAAAGCCACCCTTGTTTGATAAACATTATAAAATAAATCACAAAAGAATTTTGCTCTCTGCACTCTAGCTAAGTTTTATAGTACTCATAATGAAGGACATCAACAGAGATCAGAATTCATCCCTTCCCTCCCTCCTTCCTTTTCCCCTTCTTTTCCCCCTCCCTCCCTCACTCTCTGCAGCTGAAGGGGGTGGTAGCGTCAAACAAGGGAAAGCCAGCTAAATTTGTCTATTTGGTCAGTGTCTGGATGATCAAGCCCGTAGAGATGACTCACCCTTAGTAAAATTCACTTAAGACTGACATATTTTGTCATATGGGAAAAAGTACACATACTGGCACGATCGGCACATTCTATCTCTATAGTTAAACCACATCAATGGAAGTCAAAATCAAAACCAGAAACTAAATTCCTAGGAGTGGAGAGAATATATGGCCATGATCCCAACTCTTTTTTTTTTTTTAATTATGAGAAACCACTCTCATAGAAATCAGAAATATTTATAGATTGTATGATTGGTGCGGTTTCTCTGTGTATAGAGAATTGCACAGGAATCAAGAGGGTACTTGATGAGTCTGTACTACAAAAAGATAATCAGGGCCGGCCCGGTGGCGCACTGCTATAGTGCGCCGCTTGGGAAGTGCGGTGGCGCTCCCGCCAAGGGTTCGGATCCCACATGCAGACCGGCCGCTCACTGGCTGAGCGAGGGGCGGGAGCAACACCAAGGGTTGCGATCCCGTGGCCGGTCCCGGTCCGGTACGGGCGCGACACTGAGGGTTGTGATCCGTTGCCGGTCACGAAAAAAGACAAAAAAAAAAAAAAGATAATCAGATTGGCCTACATGAACAAAGGCATTAGACTACGATAGCCACACTATGACACTGGAATCAACCACACCCCTATAAAGTGCTTGGATATGCTCTCCCAGAGTTTATCTCAATAAATATCCTTTATTATCTTTCTACATATGGCCAATAGGCCTTCTGACTGACATATTCTTGTGGATATGCAAATACACACAGATTATCAAACACTCCTGCAGGGCAGGGAATAATTCTATCAATTTCTGCTGATTTTGCAGATCTAATGTAACAGGTTAATCTTCCCTTTTAAAACAAGGACAAATACACCTCTTTAATTTTTATTTATTTTTGAGAGATGGAGATGGAGGAGAGTTAGGGAAAGTGCTTCACTTTGGCTCCCAAGTACTGACAACATGACATTAAATTTTATGTTATGCATAAAGAAAACATAAGACATAAGATGGAGTGGCACACATTCAAAATTTGTTATTTTCCCTTCTACGGAAAACTTTAGTTAGCACACAGCTACCAAACTTGATACATTTCCCAGCTTCCCCCACCAGTAGGTATGGCCAGTAGCTAAGTCCTCACCAACGGGATATGAGTGGTAGTGATGTATAACACTTCCGAGCCTTGGTCTGCATACACTGGGCATGCGCTCCTCTGCTATCACAGAGACCACTAGAGGAACCACAGAAGTCACATCTGAAGGATGGCAGAGCCACCTTGCCAGCCTGAGAGTCACGAGATTTTGAGGTAAAGTCTGCCTACCAGCACTGGACAGTTAAGTGAGAAAAAAGCAACCTATTTTTACCAAAGTCATAGGGTCCCTGATGCCATAGCTTAATCTGTACCTTTACTAATACAGATGACGATAAAATTAAACACCAGAACTGTATTTTAGACTCCACAACCACTCTTTGCAAGGTCACAGTACTGAGGTACCAATTTGGCAGAAAAAAATCTTCCACTATGAATCTATTTCTACAAACTTGATGCCTAAGAATTCATTAGTTTCTTAAGATAACAGAGTAATGGTTGAGTCCATAGTATTAAACCCAAGAGACAAAATTGCAAATTACTTTGGGGAAATTAATGGGTTTCTGAGGAACATGTGCATTGTCAACACTAATAACAAAAGGCAATGGGAGTGGGAGGTTGGGAAAAACGATAAAAGTATTCATTGTGATTTTAACTCTAAAATCCAAGTCCATTATAGGAGTGACATGTTACCTACATAACATTCTTTTAACATTTCTTATAAATAAGCAGGAGTAATTTTGAGTATCAAAATCTAGATCAGTTTTTTTTATCAAAATTTACTACGTCTACCAAATTTTTCATCACTTCTGCCACATTTAACTAATGTCAACTAAGGTAACATTAATCAATCTTTGTATCTCAGTTCAACTATCAATACTGTGTTACTCAAGTACAGTCAGATCTCCATATCATGGGTTCTGCACCTGCAGATTCAACTAATCGCAGATTGAAAATATTCGTGAAAAAAATAAATAAATAAAAATAACAACAGTAAAAAATAGTGCAAATAAAAAACAATACATATAACAACTACTTACACAGCATTTACATTGTATTAGGTATTACAAGTAATCTAGAGATTATTTAAAGTATACAGGAGGATATGCGTAGTTTATATGCAAACACCACACCATTTCATATAAAGGACTTCAGCATCTGTGGATTTTGGTATCTGAGAGGGTCCTGGAACCAATCCCCCGAGGATACTGAGGTATGACTATATATTTATTCCTCTAACCAAATGAACTCAGGAGTGACATGTTATCATGTGTTAGTATTTATTTATTTATTTTTTCCTTTTTGTCTTTTTTCGTGTCCGGCAACGGATCGCAAGCCTCAGTGTCGTGCCCGTACCGGACCGGACCGGCAATGGGATCTCAACCCTCGGTGCTGCGCCCGCACCTCGCTCAGCCAGTGAGCGGGAACTGGTCTGTATGTGGGATCCAAACCCTCGGCGGGAGCGCCGCCGAGCTCCCAAGCGGCGCACTGTAGCAGTGCGCCACCGGGCCGGCCCATGTGTTAGTATTTATAACCAGATGACCGCTGTTCAAGAATTATACTGTGCCAGAGTCAACTTTGATTATTTATGTTAACCAATGCCAGAAGCACAGATGATTAAAAAAAAAAACTTGAAAATCACTTCTAGCTGGCTTTGAAATGTCTATTAATTTTTTTTAAAGATTTGATTATCTTTTTCTCAGGATAATACAAAAAATGACTTGCGTTCCCTGGGTGCAAGTCAAATGACGGAAGCAAAACCAGTAGTTAAACCAATTCAACTTGGGTATAAAAACCCACTACAAATAGAATGGAAAATAGACCAAGAGATAAGTGAGATTTGACGACAAGTATTAAAAATAAGATATTTTAAAGCACGACTGTATACTAAGCTCTATATGGAATCAGACTCATAGATATGCAACTAAAGAAAAGCTGTGCTCTATTAGAGTTCACAAGCTATGGGAAAAAAACATTTTTAGAAATGCCTAGGTGGTTGGATTGCCAATCTTAAAGGTTTTTCACATGATGAAGGGCAGGGATATTAATGTTATTTATTTTTGAGAGATGGAGATGCTTTTCTCTTAAAAGTTAAGATTCTTTATTAATACCCATAATTAATAAGACAAGTAAATCATGAGCATTTCTATATGAACTCTGAATTTTAAAATGGGATTGAAGTAGTCTAGGAATCAAAAGTACCCTATGGGCACAGGCACCAAAACAAGGAGGAACTCAGAAAAGCAGGACTTTTCTTCCTCTACCGTGTTCCTGTGCCAGACTGTGAAGCAACTGTTTGGCATGGGTCAAGTTCCATCTCATGATTTTGTTCAGTGCCCAAGAAATTGTTGGCATTTAATAAATGCTAAGTAATATTACACCTGGTGGAATTATAATAAATTAATATGAAATGTTCCACAGTGGGGCCCATTTTATGGATTAGGCTAGTAATCATGAATCATATTTTTGATAAACTGGCTTATATTACAATAAACTTTATTGCATTATGACAGATTCACTGACTTACAGCATATTACTCACTTGAAAATCTCAAACCTATAAAGCATTTATTTTTTATTTAAGATTTATAAAATCATGTCCATCTTAAGATGACTCTGGGCACTCACATGGTGTAAAAGCAGATACAAAATTCTAACAAAAAGAAAAGCCTGGCTCTGTTCAGATTTACTTTCTGTTCTTTTTTAAACACTAAACAATAGCAGTATGTCTTATACCTGAAGCTCAACCCAAAGGGCCAATTTTTAAAAGATTTATAAAATAAAAAGTGTTTTCTATCTCAGGAAAACACTGCTATCTCTGGACACCAAAGACTTGAACCAACTAGCAGGAGAGCTTCAGCAGTGCCTTACTGGAAGCAAGTGTTAAGATACCTAAAAGTTTAAGTACAAATCTAAAAAAATAAAATAAAATCACTATTCTGAATTTAACACCAAAGCAAAGCAGAGCTGTGATGTATTTCATGCTGCGTTCTAGGATGCCACATACTAGAGTGGAGATATGTTACACACAGCAGCATTTTCACGTGGTCTGTGTTGAGCAGTGTCCTCTCTCTCGTACATTCACAGTTTGATCAGAAGGATGGCAAGAAAACACAATAAATGCCTTAATGTTGGACAAAGATGTAAAGGTAAATAGAAACTAACAATGTTTCTGGTAGTCTCAGATGAAAGACTCCTAAAGTGAAATGCATATTATTTGTATCTGTTCTAATTTTTATGTTTAGGTCTCCCACCTCTCCCCATATAAAAAAACATGAAAAATTAAAAAATGAATATCAGAATAGAGTATTTGGGCCAGGCCGGTGGTGCACTGGAGAGTGCGCCGCTTGGGAGCGCGGCGGCGCTCCCGCCGAGGGTTCGGATCCCATGTGGAGACCGGTTCCCGCTCACTGGCTGAGCGCGGTGCGGGCGCAACACCGAGGGTTGCGATCCCATTGCCGGTCAGTAAAAAAGAGACAAAAAGGAAAAAAAAAAAAAAATGAATAATAGAGTATTTAAACATATCTTGAAAATATAAAAATAAATAAACTCAAGTGTTTTTCTATACTCTTACTCAGCAACAATCAACACAGAAGACTTCTGTGACACATCAAGCAAATAAGGAATTCTACAGCAGACAGCAGCTGGGTGCTGTCTAATTCAATTCCCACACTATCTACCCAGAGACAGCATCAGATGACACAGGTTAAGGGCTCAGTCCCCAAGACTGCCCTTCCCTTCACTTCAGATGTCATTCTCAAGCTCCAGGTTATTTTGTCTGTGCTTTGACCAATCAGCTATAAACTGGGTTTGCCACAACCCCCTCCTTAGGTTGGATTAATCGCTGGAGTGACTCACAGAACTCAGGGAAATACTTACTTTACCAGTTTATTACAAAGGATAGAGATGATGAGATGCACAGGGTGAGGTATAGGAAAGGAGCGAGGAGTTTCCATGCCCTCACCAGGCGTGCCACGTTCCAGGAACCTCCACATGTTCAACTATTCAGAAGCTTCCAGAACCATCTTTAGGGTTTTTATGGAGGCTCCATTACACAGGCATGACTGACTAAATCACTGGCTATTGCTAATCAACTTAACCTTCTGCCCTTCTCCCTACTCCATAGGTTAGAGGTAGGACTTAAAAGTCCCAACCCCCTAAAACTGCCTTGGTCTTTCACGTGACCAGTCCCAGTCCTGAAACTACTTAGTGGCTGACAGCCTTTAATCAACTCATTAGCATACAAAAAGATACCACTTTGGAGATTCTAAGGAATTTAGGAGTTGTATGCCAGGAAACAGGGATGACAAACAAATACATATTTCACAATATATATTTTATTACTGAAAATAGACAACAAGCTTCATGGTTTGGTTTTGTTTTACTATTGCATGACCTATGCCTACAAAATGTCTTCCATACAGTAGGTACTCAAATATTTGAAGAAGGCAGGAAAGAAGGCAAGGAAGGTGAGAATAAGGACAGGAAGGAGGGAAGAATTCAGACAGCTGGGAATTTTATAACTGGAGCATCAACAGAGGCCAACTATAAAATTTTCATTCTGGGAGTGACCCACACTCTGAAATCTCTACTAAGAATTAGCCAAAGTCCTGCTTATTTCCTCTGGTTCTAGCAAGTTTAATATAAAACCAGCCATTTTTTCTAGTTGTATATGAATAGAAATCCTGAGGTTCCTAGGATTGTTGTCATGGCTACTAAAAAGATAAAACAGTATTTATTTTCTTAACTACATGTTTAACCCATAAGTTTATATGGAGAGAGTACATAAAGAGGAGAAAGCATAGACAGTAATCAAGAGAGTACGGTTATGACTCTAAGGCTGGACATACAACCTTCTTCTCTACCCTCTCTTAATCCCTCACACTAGTTGACCTCATCTACCCCCATAGCTTCAACTAAACTATAGCATAGGTCAGTAACTACCAATTTGTATCTCCAATCAAGACCTATTTTCCAATTACCAGTCCTGTGCAGCCAACTCTCTCTGGAAATCTCCATTTGGATGACTCACACACATCTCAAACTTGGTGAGTCCCAATATTAAATGTTTGGTCTTCCCACACCCTTTCTTCCAGATTTCCCTATCTCAATAAACAGTACCACCATTTACCCAGTTGTTCATGCCAGAAACCCAGCGTCAAGGATGAGGCCTCCCTCTCCCTCTCTCTCACCTACATCTTCCACATCCATTCTATCATCAAGTTTGTCATTACCACCTTCAAAATATATCTCAAACCCATCTGCTTTTCTGCATCTCCACTGCCACGACCCTAATCTAGAGATTTCAAAGTGTCATCTACAAGACCCTATCTAGCTGCAGGGCTCTTCTGTTTGGCCCATAGTATTTTATTTTATGCCACTTGTCCAATCTCACCCCTTCCCCCCTCTATTCCCCCTTCCCCCTCTAATTATCCTAGATTTCTTCTCTCCTTCTGAAAGAATAATGGTTACTCTGTTGATTTGTTACCTAGACGATCTGTCCAATGCTGAGAGGTGTGCTCAGGTCTCCCAATATTAGCATAGAGCATATGCTTTTCTGTCACTCTGGGATAGGCTTTGTGGAGCGAGTCATCCTCTTCTTTTGTCTCTGCTGGTGACTTTCCTTGTGTCAATGCACTCCAGTAGCTGGCGGACCATCTGCATGGTGGTTGTGGTGTTTAGCTGCTTTCTCGGCAACTGTGGTTATTGTGGTGGCTGTAGTGGGCCACCCACATGGAGGTGATGTTTTTGGCATGCTCCTTACCTAGTTGGTGGTGGTGTTGGTGGTGTGCCTGGTTGTGGAAGGGCATCTGGTCCGGCTTCATGCCTCAGGACCCCAGGTGGGCCCCATGGTGCTGGCAGTATGCCTGGTTGTGGGAAGAGGGTCCAGTCCACAGCTCTGTGCCTCAGAACCCTGGGTGGGCCCCATGGTGCTGGCGGTGTGCCTAGTTGTCCCCCTTTCTGGCTTGGTAGCTCAGGGGACTTCCGGTCCTTCTAGGTGTTATAGGTGCTCTTTGGTAAAATGAGACCTTTACTAGCTGATATCAAACTTTGTCTCTGGTTGTGGGTACTGTTTTTTCTTTCAGTTTTGTGATGAATCATTTGCTGTTCCCATCACTTAAACTCTGCGCTAGAACTAATTTGTTGTCTTTTGCTTACTTCTAAAGTGGGGGAACTTCCTGTGGGGACCAGTACTTGAGCTCTGTGGTTGAACTGAATTGCTGCTTTGCTGTTGATTCCCTGGGGAAAACTTTTTGTACACTCAGGGTTTTTTTTTTTTTTGTCCTTTTTGTCTTTTTTCGTGACCGGCAACGGATCGCAACCCTCAGTGTCGCGCCCGTACCGGACCGGGACCGGCAACGGAATCGCACCCCTCGGTGCCGCGCCCGCCCCTTGCTCAGCCAGTGAGCTGCCGGTCTGTATGTGGGATCC
>NW_007727263.1:282641-350048 GCF_000696425.1 Galeopterus variegatus
GGGCGGGAGCGCCGCCGCGCTTCCCAAGCGGCGCACTATCCAGTGCGCCACCGGGCCGGCCCTTAATGGTTGTCTTTATAGGATTTTCGGATTTAGTGAAATCCAATGCACCTGGGTTGTGTAGTGACACTGGTCTGGGCCTGAGTTTTTACATCAAACTGCACACCATGCAATTCTATTTTCCTGACCAGTCTCCTCTAAGTGGTCCTATACTGACTGGGGGGGTACATCAGCTGTCCTTGCTGTGCCTCAGTGTTCTCCTGGTGGTCCCATCTCCCACACTGCCCGTGCTACAAACACTTCCCATGGGATGGGCTGCACGCCGGTCCCTTGCCATGATTCTTCGGGCTCTGAGTGGCTCCTTTTTTTCAGTTGTTGTGGCTCTTCACTCCTATGTGGGTCCACAGGAACTCTATTAGTGGTCTTGCTGGTCTAGGGGCCAAGGCCCTCTTCTCCCCTGCTGCCTCCAAGTAACTTCATTTGAAGGGCACAGCTGTGGCTTTTGCCAACTCTGTGTGCTCAGCAGCTCCAGTCTGGAAGTAGCCAGGACTCGAAAAGGTCGGAAAGGTTTTTTCTTTCTTTCATCGTGGCTTCTCTAGACTTCATGCACTCTGTAGGTCTCTCCTCCTCTTCCCCTGAGCTCTAGCGGCTCCAGCTTGGCTGTCGTTGCTTTTTAAATAGTTGTAAATTAGTTGATTTGTGGGAGACAGTGATGCTGGGGATCATCTATTCTGCCATCTTGACTGGAAGTTCGGCCCATAGTATTTTAATAAACTACTTGGATTAGTTGCTAATATTTATGAACTGAAGAGTTTAACAAAATCTTGTGGATTCCTGGCCTTTCTTGGAAAATTTAAAGAGCTGGCAATACTGTGCATATAATTCCATTTGGCCTAAATTGGGTGGGGCTCAGGAGAGGCTACACCTCTTGGCATAGGACCTACGCTCTCTGATTTGTTTGCCACTTCTCTATTGTCTCCCAACACATAGGCCAAGGAAAACTGCCATTTATCAATGTAGTTTCAATATTATTTTGCAAATGAGTTTGTGAACCCCACTCCAGTACAAATTCCCATTTAAAATGTCATCCCTAGGGCCAGCCCGTGGCTCACTTGGGAGAGTGTGGTATTGATAACACCAAGGCCACGGGTTTGGATCCCTATATACGGATGGCCGGTTAGCTCACTTGGGAGAGCATGGTGCTGACACCACCAAGTCAAGGGTTAAGATCCCCTTACCAGTCATCTTTAAATAAAATAAATAAATAAAATAAAATAAAATGTGATCACTTCCCTGGTTAAACTCTCTAATGACTTCACACAGCATAAAATAAATATCTTTTTTTTTGGTTGCTTGGCCGGTACAGGGATCCGAACCCTGACCTTGGTGTTACAGCACCACACTCTAACCAACTGAGGTAACCGGTCAGCTCGAAAGTAAAAATCTTAACTCTTACCATGGCCTCAATGGCCCTGCATAATCTGTCCTGTCCAGTCTCATCTCCTGCCACTCCCAACTCACCATGCTCCATCTGTACTAGCCTTCTTTCTCATCCTTGTTCCCAAGCTTAGAAGGCTCATAGATATCCACATGGCTGGCTCCTCCCTGTCATTCAGGTTTTACCTCAAATGTCACCTTCTAGAAAGTTCTTCTCTGACCACAAAATATAAAGTAGTGCCCCCACCTCTGACTATAGCCTACCTTCATTTTCTATCACCTTGTCTTATTTTCTTCATAGCAACCATTATCTTATTTACTTACCTATTGTATATATCACCCCTCTAGAATGTAAACTCCATGACAGCAGGGACCAGGAATGCCTTATTTGCCATTGTAACTCCAGTGATTAACACTTAGTGATAAATATTTATCAAATAAATGATGCGTTACTATAACAGCTTTTCCAACTTTCAATGGGCTCAGTCAACACCCATTCCCAACTCATTCCTCATTTCTTCTAATGTAGAGGCTAGCCTCTTTTGCAGGTTGAGGTGCCATATAATGCAGTTCATCTACTCATTCAACAAATATATTTTGTACCGCTCAAGGTGCTGGGATCAAAAAGCCAAAAAACCCTGCCCTGAAGGAGTTTATAATCTAATAGGGAGGGAGAGACAATAAAGTAAGGTAGTAAATTATATAGCATATTAGAAGGTAAAAAAGACTAAAGAAAAAAATAGTGGGGGAAAAAGGGAATGTTGTGAATGCATGTCAGTGAGTGTGTGAATGTGTGTGTGTATGTGTACAGGGAAGGAGGCTATAATTTTAAATAGGGTGGTCAGGAAAAGGTCCACTGAAAGGGTGACATTTGAGGAAAAACTGGGAGGAGGTAAAGGAGGAAGCATTCTAGGCAGAGGGAACAGCAAGTGTACAGGTCCCTCAAAGCAGGAGCTTGTCTGGTGTAGAATAGCAAGGAGGCCAATATAGCTGAGAAAAAAGTGACGAAGGGAGAGAGTTGTAGGAAATGAAGTCTGGAGGTAAGGGGGGGCTAGATCATGTAGGGCCTTACAGAATTTTCAAGAAATTTGGCTTTTACCTTGAGTGAGATGAGGAGTGACTGGAAGATTTTAAGAAGTTTTTGACTTATGTTTAAAAAGGAACATTCTCTGGGCTTAGATGGTTGCACAATCTGGTGAATATACTAAAAACCACTGAATTGCACACTTCAAAAGAGTGAATTTTATGGATGCAAATTATGTTTTAATAATTTTTAAAAAAACACACAAAATACCACAGGGCTTGAAAATAGACTATAGGAGTGCAATAAAGGGAGCTTAGAAACAAGGTATCAGTCTACTGCAAAAATCTAAGACAGAGATAGTGGTGGCTTGGATCAGGGTAGTAGCAGTGAATATGGTGAAAAGTGGTTCCAATTCTGGATATATTTTGAAGGTATGGCCAACAGGATTTGCTGATAGATTAGATGTGGTATATGAAAAAAAGGAATGTAGGACAACACAAAGGTTCTAGCCAATGAGCTTTCTCTTTCCTGATCCAGGTGGTTGCCCCTTCCTGCTAATCCTCCTTCTTCCTGCCTGGAATATTGACAAGGAGCTGGAGGTGGAACAGACATTTGGTGACCTCCATAAACAAGCACGAGGACAAATACCACGTACTAAGGATACCAGAGTGGAAAGACAGAAATATTCTGGCTCCTGAAGGCATCAGTCAGCTCCTATACCACATTGCCAACTTCCAGACTTCTTATCTGAGAAAAATGAGGACCTCAATTATTTAAGCCAAAATTCCCTGTAATTTGTACTAAAACACATTCCAAATTGATATACATGGTGAATTTTTACACAGCATACTATGTTTTGTTTTGACCATTTTAACCATTTTTAAGTGTATAATTCACACACTAAGTACATTCACCATCACCACTATCCATTTCCACAACTTTTTAATTATCTCAAACAGAAATTCTATATCCATTAAACAATAAATCCCCATGCATTACCACCCCCAATCCCTGGTAACCTGTATTATACCTTCAGTCTCTAGGAATTTGTCTATTCTAGATATTCGATATAAGTAAAATCATACAATATTTGTCCTTTGTGCCCGGCTTATTTCACTGAGTATGTTTTCAAAGTTCATCCATCATGTTCTAGCATGTATCAGAATTTCATTCCCTTTTAAGACTTATTGATATTCCATCATATGTATATACCACATTTTGTTTATCCATTCATCTGTGGATGGACACTTGCATTGTTTCCACCTTTTGGCTACTGTGAATATTGATGTACAAGCATCTGTTTGAATTTGAATTCTCGCTTTCAGTTTTTGGTGGTATATACCTAGGAGTGGAACTGCTGGATCATATATATGGTCATTACATGTTTAACTTTTTGAGGAATGGCCAAACTTTTCCACAGCAGCTGCACCATTTTACATTCCTACCAGCAATGCTCGAGCGTTCTAATTTCTCCACATCCTTGCTAACACTTGTTATTTTCAATCTAGTTTTGTTTTTCATAACAGTCATTCTAATGGGTGTGAAGTGGTTTCTCACTGTGGCTTTGATTTGCATTTCCCTAATGACTAATGATGTTGAGCATCTTTCCATGTGTTTAGTGGCCATTTGTATATCTTCTTTGAAAGATATACTTTTCCTATTATATTTTTAAAATTCAAACTTGCTAAAAATCCTTTAATAGCTTCTCCTTGCTCTCAGAATGAAGTTTAAAACCCACAACAGAAATCGCTTACTAGGCTCTAAGTGATCTTTTCCCAGCTCACCACTCCAGCCTCATTTTGTGCCTTTCTATTCTTTCTCACTTGCTCTATCCACACTGCTTAACGCTCAGCTTATCTCAGCTCTTTGAACTTGCCAAGCTCCTTCTCATCTCAGGGTCTTTACACATGCTGTTCCTTCTCCCTGCACCACCTTTCCCTCTCCTTCAGTCCTCAGCTTAAACGTCATTGCCTCAGGAGGACCTCTCAAAGAATCCTAAACTGCTCCTTCACAGCACTTATCACATGATAAGTGAAATGATAGAATTATCTACATGATTGTTTGTTTATTATCTGTCTCCTCCTCTAGAATATAAGCTCCCTAATGGCAGGGATTTTTTCTGCCTTATTAATAATATTACCAGGCACACTGTGGGCTTTCAATAAATATGTGTTAAAAAAAAATACATGAATGAAGTTTCTTTCCATTGGGAAAAAATCTGCTAAGTTCTAAGGAGTTTTTTTAAAAAACACTTCTAGCCACAAAGGAATATTTCGAATTTTTGAATTTTGCAATTTAAATTATAAAAAACACTATTACATCCTTATTTTTGATCCTATCTAGTTACCTTTGATTCAAAATTATGTCTCTTTGCAGCAAATCTAAAAGTACACTATTCTCTAGAAATACATCAAAAACATTTGTGTTTTATTTTCAGTAAGGAGTGATAGAATTATTTCAATTTCACTAATTTTCACTCTACCAAAATGGTATAGATTTGCCAGGCTGGGACAATTCATTTCCCTTTCATTTACACACTTATTTGTGAAGGCAGCATGAAGCATGCCATAGGAATCACCTCTCTTTGAAGCCTATTATGTATGCTTTGTAATTTACTGGAAATTGAAATCATCAGTAATCATTTCTTCCTGTTCTCTTGTCAGGCTAGAGTCCTTTTTTTAGAGCTTTCTTTTCAGGTTTTGCCAACACATTTTTTTAAAGTCATTCTTCCTCTTCCTTTAAAATGAAAATGTGCCTACCAAGTTCAAAATTTTAAAATAGTGCATTCCTAGATGACACGTTGAAAAAAAGAATAGGGCATTTTCAAAGCATGATTTCTTTTCTCCCCAATTCAGTCATTTATCTTCCCCTAGAGATATGTAAATAAGTAAAGAAGTAAGGTCCATACATAAAAATAAAACAGTGCACTAAGATGTTTATTTGAAAACCACACTATAATTCAAATATTATTAAGGGTCATTGTCAACATGTTTAGGCCAGGAGCACAATCTAGCTTTAAATTGTTGTAACCTGAAAGAAGAGATAAAAGTTTGACATAGCATTCCTCTAAAGAGAGCAGGATAAAAAGAAGAGCAATAAATCCATAAGGAGGTGGATACAGGCAGACATTATAGAAAAAGCAACAGGAAAAATCAATAACTGCAGAAAGAAACAATAGAACCCAGGGGTAAAGGGGACCTGTAAATTCTAAGGATTTAAGTAAGCTCTTTTGGAGGGTTTTCATTGGATTGGGGTATTTTTCCCAAAATCTAACCTCTCAGCTTAAAAAAGTGAAGACTATCTTCTTAACAAGAGGTACATAATATTTTTAAAAAGTAACCTACAATTTCACTCCTTTTAATGCCCAGTTCCATAAATGTGCCTGGCACTTCTGAGACACCCATAAAACACAGCACCCTGGACATTCCAGCAAGCTATCAAAGTTGGTAAAATAAAACGTAATGCTAAGAGGATTGTCACAATCCCCAGTTATTTACCTGTAAGATTCTCTTTATGAAGCTCTATTACCTCAAGTAACTATTACAGTTAAATGGACAATGGATATAAAACACCCAACACTGTGCTGGCACAGAGGAATCACTCAATAAATACTAGCTGTCCTTTGTTCACATGGCATTGCCCCAAGTCTTCAGAAATGTCATGTCTCCAAACTGACAGTCCTGGTAACCTGCTTTGAAGGGCGGCATCTTTGTCCCCAAACAGGCTGGTTCAGTATTTTTGTGTTCTGATACCAGGACTGACTTTGTGGTAAGCCTCCAGAAAGCAGGGAATCACCATCTGATTGCTTTCCTTTCTTTCACAGGTAAGCTTCTTGAAACAGTTGTCTACACACGCTGTTCCCAATTCCTCTCTCATTTTGAACTACTCCAATTAGGCTTTCCTCACACCACTCCTCTAAAACTGCTTCTCAAGGACATTCAGAATCTCTGTGTTGCCACATCCAATCATCAACCATCAGTCTTCATTTACACAACAGCCTGACACAGTCGATCACTCCAGAAATGCTTCCCTCTTGGCTTCCAAGACACTACCCTCACCAAGACCCCACTTTGCCCTGCCTCCCCAGCAGTGCTTTCTCAGTCTTGTGTGTTGGAGCGTCTTCCTGTCCTCAACTTCTTAACACTGGTGATCTCATCCAGTCTCACAGCTTAAAGAAGCACCTTATGCTGATAACTCCTAAGTTTATGTATCCAGCTCACACTACTCCCTTGGACCTTAGATATATATTCAAATCCCTCTTCAACATCTCCACCTGAACACCTAAAAGGCATCTCAAATCTAAAATGTTCAAACTGAGCTACTTCAAAACCTATTCTTCACAGCCCTGCTTTTCTAAGTTTATGGCAATTCCATCCTTTCAGTCGTTCAGGCCAAAAACATTGGTGTCATCCTCAATTCCTTTCTTTCTTTGTTACCCCATATCAAACCTATCAGCCAATGCCACTGGCTCTACCTTCAAAATATATCAGAATCTAAAGCATTTTCCCCACCTCTACTGCTTCTACCCTCATCCAAGCCACCACTGTCTTTTTACTACTAAGTTATTCTTGTTGAAATGTGTCTACCCTTGCCCCTGTACAGCCTATGCTCCACCCAGTAGTTAGAACCATCAGATCACAGGATTCCTCAACACCCTCCACTGGCGCCCCATCTTACTGAATCAAGCCCTATGCAATCTGGCCCCATTTCCTTTCTGATACTGTCTTATACTAATTTCCCTTCTGCTCCAGCCCTAGTGGCCTCCTTACCATTCCAAGAGCATACCAGAAATGTTTCCACATCAGGGCCAGCTGCTGTTCCCTCAGCTTTGCCCACATCGACTTGTTCCCTAATCTTCTTCAGGTCTTTACTCAGATGTCACCTTTATAACGAGGCCTTGCCTATTTCAAATTACAAACCCCACCCCATAAATATCCTAAGTCTCTCTTCCCTGCTTTACTTGTTTATTTGGGTTATTGTCTGTCTCTCCCCATTAGAACATAATTTCCATGAAGACAGGCATTTTTGGGCAATCTGTACTTTGCTAAATCCTGAATGCCTACAGTACTCAGGTTGGTCTGGGAAACCTTGATAGGGAAGGCAATGCTCAGGCATCAGGTACGGTGAGGCTCATCCTGGGCAAAGGACATATCGTGTTTAAAAATACATAATAATGAACTAGCATGGCATACATTTGAAATCTATAAGCAGTTTGATTTGGTTGGAGCTTCAGGTTTCAGCAGAAAGTAAGACTAGCAAAGTAGGCAGGAGTCTAAACTTACTACAGATTTACTATATGCCAGGCATTGTTTTAATTCCTTTACACTGTTTTTATGCAATTTAATCATCATAGCAACCCTTCTCCTTCAAAAAAGCCAGTATGTTATCTCCATTTTTACAGGTGTATACATTGAGGACAGAGAGGTTAAGTGGCTTAGCCCAAATCACCCAGCTAATAAATGAAAGCCAAATTTAAAGCCAGGCAGACTGACTCCAAAACTGTACCCTCAACTATTATACTATATTGCCTCTGTGCTAAGGATCTCGGGTTTTATGGTATAGATAAGAAGGAGCCAGCAAAAGGTTGTACACTAGAGAATAATATGATTAGTTTGCACTTTAGGAAGACAGCAATGTGGCGAATGGACTAGAGAAGG
Source organism: Galeopterus variegatus (assembly GCF_000696425.1). Lineage (NCBI taxonomy): Eukaryota > Metazoa > Chordata > Mammalia > Dermoptera > Cynocephalidae > Galeopterus > Galeopterus variegatus. The sequence goes on from NW_007727263.1 coordinate 290,760, forward strand.
GCAAAGAGATCATCAGCAAGGTCCAAGCTAGAGATGTTGAAGGCAGGATTTAAGGCAGGGAGTTGGAAGAAGGAAGGACAGATTTTTAGAAACAGAAATTAGAATGCAGAAACTATTAGGGGTTTTGATAGTGTGGTGGCTGAAAACCCAGGAACTCTGTGTGCTCTGCCATTTGCTACTCTCTCCATATGTATTTACATTTAAAAAAATAAGAAATCAAAAGCTGAATGAAAATCAAAATATCACTCTATCATTACTTGGCTCAATATCCAAATACCACAAAGCAGGAATCTAATAAGGCTGGGCTGGAGCATTTGGCTTAGGATCAAGACATAATTAAGGGCCTCTGTCTTTCTTTCAGTCCAATCCTATATCTTGCGATTTTCCAACCGTTAAGCCAACCACATAGTACAGGGACCTGAAGCAGTGTCCAGCACACTTAGGTTCATATGTACAGAAAACAAGAGAGAACAAGATGAGATCATGGGATGAACATGTGTGCTTCATGAAGTGCTCTAAGGAGAAAGTATAAAAGTAGTACAGAAAGAGAAAGTAATGGTAGAACTACCTCATCGAGGCAGGAAACCTTCAAGACAAAGAACAAGATGGCAAGTTTGGCCCAATCCCAAAGATAAAGAAAATGAAAGAGACAGGACCCTGGGGCTGCATGATTATTTAATACCTACCAACCTTACTCACTGGTAAATATAGCCTGATCAACATCCTACATTCTGATCAATTAGACTAGCATATTGTTAATATATTAGAAAAGGTCACCAGACATTAAGTGTGATGAAAATGAAGGAGGCAAAAGACAAACAGGATTAACACACCATGGTGGGTCAAACACTATTAATTGAAACTAAAATTAATACCAAGATAGTAGTGAAAGGACTATAATTTTCACTTGATATTGATTAGATTTAGAGAGAGCAGGCTGGTCACTGAAACAGATCCAAGAACAAAGCTGTCACCTCAGCCAGCTGTACTTGAATTGTAGCATCTTTAAGGCTGACATTTTGAGTGTTGAAAAAGAAAAAACTGGATAGACCTTACACCACAGTCCCTAATATTAGTTGTAGAGTGGGACACATGGCCTCTCTAGAGCATCAAGGGCAAAAAGTCTTTTTAAAAGATTCTAGATAAGTAGGACCCTGTCTGCCATAAGAGCCAGAGCCAACAGAAATAATCCTTCCAGTCTAGAAAAAAACAGAGATAGTGGAAAGACTTCCTATTAGCAATCTAGCTAAATGATACAATTTAAAAGATCTAAGACTGATTACTAAACCATTGAGAAGAGGAAGTTCTGGGTCCATTGGATTTCTACACTGTTTTTAATATTAAGCACATGGAAGACATTCAACAAAATATACTATTTACTGGTTTAGTCGTCTTACTGTCAACTTTTCTGCTACAGAGACTTCCCCCTCCCTACCTCTCATAACAAAAGATTCCTCTGGAAAAGTTCATTAGTCTTATCAAGGAAATAGGTCTTTTGGTTACAGAAAGTTAATTATTTTAATACAAACTTTCTGTCTTTAAAAACATATAATACCAAACAAGATGAGACTTTACTAACATACAGACTCGGAGAAAATAAGAACGTAAAAAACTCTTCCAGTTATGACAAAGTCACCCATACATCTGACATTATATCCTTTAGAATTCAATAGGGCAGAAATGACAGAACACCACCACCACCACCACCACCATGCAAGTCTACTTTAAAATAATTTTACATAAAGGAAAAAGAAAAGATCTACATAGTACTTAATAAATTTGGTAATTAGAAAGTATGGGAAATTAAACCATTTGCAACTTCTAAAATTTTATTTTTACAACAACATAAACCACAAGGATCTGTTCAGGCTGAAAGTCACAGTTTTTGGTGTGTTTCATTCTGAAGCATCTATGATATATACATAACTGTTTCATATGTCACAAAAGAATATTTCTGTTTTTCATAAGCCCACTGTCTTCTAAAGAGGTTTAACTGAGTGTTCTTTATCTTGCTAAGATCTTTAATGTGCTGGGCATGTAACCCCACTGAACTGTAAATTCCTTTAGTGTTATATGCCCAGCCATTAGAAGCCAAATTGTAGAGAACAAGTGCCCAGTCAAATGTGTTGAATAAATGAATGAATGAATGAAAAAATGAATGAATGATGATGTCAATGTGTGGTTTAGAATAGTTCCCTTGATCTGAGGGTGAAATCTTGAAAGGAGAATGGAGGGGTTTTTTTTAATAAAAATTTATTTATTTGAGTTTAGGACCTGGAGATAGAGGAACTGCTCTACCTAATGAAGGGAGAAGAACTTGGACATTCCAGGGGTAACCCTGGAGGAGCAAGCAACCAACAGGATTGGGTACTTAGGGCTGACCAGTTAGCTCAGTAGGTTAGAGCACAGTGTTATCACACCAAGGTCAAGGGTTCGGATCCCTGTACTGGCCAGCCACAAAAAAAAAAAAATAGTTTTTCTAAAAAGTAAAAAAAAAAAGATTCATCACAGAGACAGAGAAGTGTCCAAGAGGAGAATATAAATGGCAGCATTGTGGAGAAGAGACTCTAGAAATTTGCTTTTGCCTCTCACTTCCTCACCCCCATGCCATCCTTCACCAGATAATTCCTTTTAATCCTCATTCATCCCCATCCCCATTTGAGAAAAAGGTCAAAGCTCTCCATTAAATGTTCTCAAAACTGTATACCTCTTTTTCACAGCATTAGTTAAATGTAACTCCAACCAAATAACATACTTCTGTAGTTTTACAATATAACATAAAATACCATAGTTACAGATAACTTTGCTTCCACAAATTTTCTGAAATTTCACTATATGTGACATAATGCAAGGCATATGTGGGACAAAAAGACAGCTAAAACCAGCCTTAAAGAATTTATTGCTTCAATACAGACATTTAAATTTTTTTAAAAAATACTTTTTTTTTTTTTTTTTTTTTGTCTTTTTCGTGACCGGTAAGGGGAACGCAACCCCTTGGTGTGGTGTCGCCCACAACGTGCTCAACCAGCGAGCGCACGCACCGGCCAGTCCTATATAGGATCCGAACCCGTGGCGGGAGCATCGCTACGCTCCCAGCGCCGCACTCTCCCGAGTGCGCCACGGGCTCAGCCCTTAAAAAATACTTTCTAAATAAGCCGATCTAAAAGATTTATACTTTTTAGCTAATTAGATGGAGGCTAAAAAGGGGGAAAAAATGAAGTAAATAAATCAGTGTATTTATCTTTCTTTTTTCTTATAACAAGCAGATGGTATATTTTGATGAAAATATATTCTTGATCATACTAATAAAAGAAACCATATGGTATTAAACCTTTTCACTTTCTAAGAAGGTAATCTCAGAGTAAAATCCCTGGACAAACATAAATTAAGATCTATGGTTAGCATGATATACAAGCTACATGATTTTCCATAAAATGGAGGACAAGGAGTCAGTCATACGTCACACTTTTCAGTGAAAAGCAATCTCACAACTATTAAGAGATTCATGACGTGCCAGTCACACAGATGCTACAGACAGCCCCACAAATCCTGCAAATGTTTTGTCCCCAGATCAAGGGACTTATCTAAACTACACAATGACGAATTCAACCCCTCTCAGAGGGATGAACTTTTCCAATAAAAGAAAAATAAATTGAAATGCCAGCTACTTTAAATCAAGCACTTAACTAACGTGTTGCTACTTAAATTGCACAGATAAATATTCTGGCCTAGGTTCAAGGAAAGCATGAATGCAAATGTGGGTCATAATAAATGAGCTCTATTTGGAGAATGGCTTTAAGGTATACATTTACCTTTCAGATCTCAAAAAAAACAATCTTCTGATTTTGTTAGAATAGGGCTTGCACGTAGTTGGAAATTGCCAGAAAATCAACTATGCATTATAGTTTCAACCAACATATGTTCTGTACATATAATTCACTATCCAGAAAATACTGAATTCTCTGACACCACCACAACCTTCAGGTATTCCCCAGACTCTAGGACTTAAAAAAAAAAGAAAAGGAATGTCATCCCCAGAAATAATGGGCTTCCAGAAGCTTGGCTGTAGTGAAAACAGCCAGCAGGATACATTAGATTCTATTCCTGCTGTTGCGACTGAGCCTGCCAAGACTACCAGTGGGGCAAAATTAAGGCTGGTAAAGTCACAAACAAGTTTTTCTTTTCAAACAGATTAGGAAGCTCCAAACTTATTCACCTTGGAGTCTGAGTAACATCAAAGCTATGGGCAGTGCTACTGAATAGAAACAAAGACTTCAAAAACAATACTGCTACATTCCCCTCAATCACCTCCAAACTGGAAATCCTTATTTACGTAATGCCTTTTGATTAATGAGTGACCTGAACCCTTTCTCCAAGATAAAAGTATAATCTGCCAGTTAGTCATTCTTCTAGAATAGGCTATTGCTCATCAAGGTTCTGTTTCTTTGCCTCACTGGATAAAAGACAATTTTATTCAGGATGAGTTGCCCCTACCTCTCACTCGCCACGCCACTGTTTGTTGTTGCTGTTCATTACCAGCTAAACTGAAGAGGGAAGGCATATAGACACATAAAGACAAGTATATAACCCATTACAGGAGGTTCTCATTATTCTAGGACAATAGTTATCTGAAAAAGGGCATTTAAAGTGAATTCCTTAAAATACGGACCAAAATTTCATGGTGAATGTGAAACAAAAGGGTTTCATTAAGTTAAAAAGTATGGTCAAATATAAGTGTATTTTAACAAAATTGAAGTAATAAATGCAACTATGTGCTAACCAAAGTAGTAGTAGTAGTAGTAGTCGTAGTAGTAGTAGTAGTAAAAAATCAGTTGTTAGATACCTTTTAGTATACTTTTCTAACATTTGTGCTAACCAAAGTAGTAGTAGTAGTAGTAGTCGTAGTAGTAGTAGTAGTAGTAGTAGTAGTAAAAAATCAGTTGTTAGATACCTTTTAGTATACTTTTCTAACATTTCTTGACTAACTTTCCCAACACAATTACAGTAAGGGATATTCCTCCAAAATACCTGGACATCACCAACATTCCCTTAATTTTCAATAGTCAGATCCTTCTCTTAAAATGCCTACCACGTAATCATTCTGGTGGATTTTCTCTTTCTCAGTTGTTCACTGGTCTAACACTGACAGAATTTCATTTGCCAATGGCTTTTGCAAGTGGGTCTGGCAGTTCTTCAACCTCACTTTTGTAGATTTCATGAAATCTTTATTTCTTGTGTTTTTGCAAAATCTGCCATTTGACTTTGCAATTGAGTACAATGATTTTACATCATCCCAACAATCAGTGAAACACTATAACCAATGGGATGGGCAGAAATAATATTCATCAGGGATAAATGTTTGAGTGGGAACTAATTTTATACGCGGACAGTTCGTTAGTAAATATGTTTATATTATGATGACTTGTTTCCCTATGAAACCTTCATGACTGCAAGGCACGAGATAATGAATATTCAGATAACAAGGGCACCCATATTTGAGAGGCCACACAGTCATTAGAGAAATACTTCTGTCTCTGGGAACTAGAAAAGTTTCTTAGGAGACTAGAAGCACATCCCAGAGGCACATCCTAACAATCTATATTTTAATATTGCCTGTCTGTGTGCCCTATCACCATAGTATAAATAGACTGAATAAAACAATATCTAGTATGCATCTCACTCTTTGATAGCAGAAATGATTTCAATCTGGTGTCATTTACTAACCACAGCAGCAAAATTAAAATCTTGACTTATTAAGTGCCCAAATATATATCAGGCAACTGCCAGAATCCAGACCTACTGCAGGTACTAAATGCTTTTAGAAGATTAAAAGATACATAGCATACGGATATTATCCTTGTTTTATAAAGCGTGTGTGTGTGTGTATGTGAGAGACAGAGACAAGAGTATTTGATCACTCTTCATTAAAAGCTATTACTTCAGGGCCGACCCCGTGGCTCACTCAGGAGAGTGAAGCGCTGGGAGCGCAGCGGCGCTCCCGTCGCGGGTTCGGATCCTATATAGGGATGGCCGGTGCGCTCACTGGCTGAGTGCGGTGCGGGCGACACCAAACTGAGGGTTGCAATCCCTTTACCGGTCACAAAAACGACAAAAAAAAAAAAAAAAGCTATTACTTCAGAATGCTGAAGTTCGAAAACTATCTTTGAAGCCTCACAAAAAACAAAAATAATGCCACAAGATGATAAACAGAGATAAAGAAGACAGCACTGTGTGTTAAAAAAAGACCTTTAGGGTCAGATAGACCTGAGCTTCAATCTCAGCTGTTATGTTCTAGCTATGTGATTGTAAGTTCACTATGTTCTCTAAGCCTCAGTTTCCTCACTTCTGAAATACAATATTTGAACAACAATACCTACCTCCCAGGTAAGACCAAATGAAATACTCAAAGTGTCTGGAAAACTGTGGTTATTACCTATGCTATAGACCATGTCTTAACTAATAAACTATAACTTTCTTCCTTCTTCCAGGCATTACGACAGTGTATAAGCTTCCAAAAGTCTTTAATAAGGCTCTTCCTGTCTATAAAAACAAGATATTAGGATATCATTATGTGAACTTTGTCAGAATCTCTTGATAAAACCAATATCATAAACAAAGCTTCCAAAAAAAAAAAAAAAAAAAACCAATGAGGTCGCAAACCAAGCATGTATCCCCGAAACCTTACAAATAAATGGGAAGAAGGTATTTAAATATGTGAATGGGTTCTTTCTCAGTGACAAAGTATATAAAGCAAGACATATCTGGGTTAGAACCCTAAACCTTTCTGCTTTTGAGATCTTGGACAAATTACTTAACCTTTATGAGGCTGTGTAAAATGAGGATAATAAAACCTACCTCCAAGGGTTGTTTTAAGAACTGAAAAAAATAACTTACATTAATAGCACCTAGTACTATAAGGCATCTATCAATATTATCAACACCACACAGATAATACCATTTAAAAAATAAGATATTGTCTGAAGAGGCATCTTTCTTGAACAAAAAAATAAAAAAATAAGACATCAACAATTTGTATTTTAAAAAAAAACAAGCCCAAACCTCTAAAGATCAAGATGTGAGTCAGACTCCCTCAGACTCAAATTCTGTAGGGTATATTTTAAAACATATGCCTTGCAGTCACGAAGGCTGCACAGGGAAACAGAAGTCATTATAACATAAAAGCATTATTCTTTTTTCCTCCTGTTAGAAAAAACGAAGGTGTCTCTCATTCCGTTGGCTGTCTTTCTCTCTCCCTCTTCACTCTCTCCTTCCTGGATCCCTTTTATTTTTATTTTTTTACTTTTTATTGAGTAATAATTGATTATATATATTTTGGGGGTTCAATGTTGACATATGTTGATGAAATCAATATTACTAGCATATATTGTTACAAATTGTACTTACTTTTTATGCCCCTTGTTCAATCTTTCCCTATCTCCCTCTCCCTCCCCTCTCCTCCCTCTAATAACCCTAGATTTCTTCTCTCCTTCTGAAAGAGTAATGGTTACTCTGTTGATTTGTTGCCTAGATGATCTGTCCAATGCTGAGAGGTGTGTTCAGGTCCCCCAATATTATCATACAGCAGATGCTTCTTCTGTCACTCTGGAATGGGCTTTGTGGAGAGAGACATCCTCTTCTTTTGTCTCTGCTGGTGACTCTCCCTGTGTCAATGCACTCCAGTGGCTGGCAGACCATCTGCGTGGTGGGCCCGGTCCTCGTATCCATGCCTCAGGACCCCAGGTGGGCTCTGAAGCACTGGCAGTGTGCCTGGTTGTGGGAGGGGGATCCAGTTCCCAGCTCCGTACCTTGGGTCCACGGGCAGGCCCTGAGGCACTGGTGGTGAGCTTGGTTGTGGGAGGGGGATCCGGTCCCCGGCTCCATACCTCGGGTCTATGGCTGGGCCCCAAGGCACTGACAGTGTGCCTGGTTGTGGGAGGGGGTCCGGTCCCCGGCTCCATACCTAGTGTCCCTGGGCAGGCCCCAAGGCATGTATGCCTGGGCCAGAACTAATTTTGTCCTTTGCCTACTTCTAAAATGGGGAACTTCCTGTGGGGACCAGTATTTGAGCTGTATGGTTTAGCTAAATTACAGATTTGCTGCTGATTCCCTAGGGAAGGTTTTTTGTGCAGCTAAGGTTTTTTTTCCAGCTCTCCGGGGACCTGCTGCACCTAGGTTGTGTAGAAACTCTGGTCTGGGCCTGACTGAGTCTTTTCATCAAACTGCACCCCATGCAATTCTATATTCCTGACCAGTCTCCTCTGAGTGTTCCTTCACTGACTGGGGTGGTGGCCAGCTGTCCTTGCCATGCCCCAGTGCTCCCATGGTGGGCCCATCTCCCTCACCACCCATGCTGCAAACACTTCCTGTGGGGTGGGCTGTATGCTGGTCCCTTGTGATGACTCACTGGCCTCTGAGTGGCTCCTTTTTTTCAGTTGTTCTGGCTCCTCACTCCTACGTGGGTCCACGGGAACCCTATTAGTGGTCCTGCTGGCCTGGGAACCACCAAGATCCTCTTGCCCCCTGCTGCCTCCAAGCAACTTCATGTGAGGGGCACAGCTGTGGTTTTTGCCAGCTCCATGCTCCATGCACTCAGCAGCTCCAGTCTTAAAGCAGCTGCAGCACAAAATGTCAAAGCGGTATCTTTCACTCATCATTGCTTCTCCGACCTTCATGCACTCCGTGGGTCTCCCCTCCTCTTCCCCTGAGCTCTAGCAGCCTCAGCTTGGCTTTTGTGGCTTCTTTATAGTTGTAAATTTGTTGATTTGTGGGAGAGAATGACACTGGGGACCGTCTATTCTGCCATCTTGACTGGAAGCCTCCTTCCTGGATCCTTTTAATCAGCGTTTAAACATGCTTTTGTACTTCTCATTTTTAAAAAGTATATACGTTTCTGCTTCCATCCTGTATCTTTATTCACCTTCATAGCAAAGTTTCTAAAAAAGTTATCTATTCTTTCTTTCTCCATTGCCTCACCTCCCAGAAGATTTTTGAAGTTCGACTCCCTTTTTAATTAAAAAAAAAAAAATGATGGTACAGCAAGTATAACAAAAGGTAACTAAAAATCTAATTCTATCTTTCTCCTTTTCTTACCCCATCCTCATTTTCACAAAATAATCAATATTAATGTGTGTATACTTCCTCACCATTCTCTATGCTAACATAAATCCACACATTTATAAACATATGTAAGGTTGTTTATTGAGAAAAGAAAAATCACAATTAATACTATCTGCAATATGTGTTTTTCATCTAATAGAAATCCCTCTAGATTAATTCATTTGGGTACAATTAATTCTTTAATTTTAATTAATTACCTTATAGATGGACATTTTGGTAGTTCTGTTTTTTGATGCTATAAATAATGCTGCAATAAGCTATCCTCACATACATATTTTCTTTGAATAAATTTTATCAACAGGGAGATTACTGGCTCAACGGGTATATATGTATGTCCAATTTTATTATAAAGTACACATTTTTTTTAACCCACTCTAATCTGATTTCCACCCGTACTGTATCAGTAAAACTGCTACTGCCAAGGTGAACAGAGCACTCTGAGATGCCAGGGCCAATGGACACTTTCCATTTCTCATCTACTTGATCTCTCAGCAACATCTGTCATCATTGGTCTGTCCCTCCTTCTTGAATCCACATTTTTCCTGTTTGTCTTTCTCTTGCTGGTTATTCCTTCCCTATTCCCTCTGACGATTTTTCCTTTTTTACTAGAGCAAATTTTGGAGCACCTCAAATTCAGTTCTAGTCCTCTTTTCTTCTTCTTCTACACTCTACTACATTCTATCTCTTTTGAATCTAATTGACTCCTATTGCTTCAAATATCATCCTCTATGACAACAACTCTTATTGTCATAAGGAGTTGACATCCTTATGTCAACTGATGTCCAGCTCAGACATCCTTTTTCAGCTCCAAGCCTGTGTATCTAACAATGCTCTTTGGAATTCACAGAAGCTGAAGACAAATCTCAAATCTACCCATTTCCTCATTTCTCTCCAACTCCACTGCCACCATCTCTACACAAGCAACAACCATACCTCTCCTGTGCTATAACAGAGGTCTCTCAACTGGTTTCCCTGCTTCCATTCCCATCCATCTCAATCCATTCCCCACAAAATAGATTAGGTCTTCAAAAAACTAAAGTTAGATAATGTCACATCCTTGCTTAATATCCTTCCCAAGGACTGTACTTTCTATAGACTCTTTTGTGTTCTCTATTGCCCCCCCCATCCCCCCAAAAGCTCTGGACAACCTGGTCATTACCTACTTCTTACCCCTCTTCCTCACAGTCACTCTCCAACCACACTGACTACACTTCCTTAAACAAGCCAAATTCTTTCCTCCCTGAGGCTTTACTGTCTCTGCTCAAATGTTTTCCCCTTTCCCCTTTTATCTTTGCTTATCTAACTCCTAATCATCACTTAGGTCTTTACTTAAATATTTCTTCCTGGGCCGGCCCGGTGGCGCACTCGGTAGAGTGCGGCGCCTGGGAGTGCGGCGGCGCTCCCGCCAAGGGTTCGGATCCCATACACAGACCGGTCCGCTTACTGGTTGAGCGCAGTGTGGGTGTGACACCAAGGGTTGCGATCCTGTTGCCGGTCACGGTACGGGTGCGACACTGAGGGTTGCGATCCTGTTACTGGTCACGAAAAAAGACAAAAAAGGAAAAAGGAAAAAAAAAAAAAAAGGCTTCTCCTGACTCCCCAGTTTAAACTGTATTCCTCTGTTATACCTTTAATGCCCACTTTTGCTTTTCCTTCTTTGCATTTATCACAATTTATAATTATTCCTTTATTTGCAATTATTTTGTTTAATATCTGACTCTCCTACTAAGCCGTAAACTCCACAAGGCCAGGGGATGTGTGTTTAAAGCTCTCCACTGTAGCTCTAGTAACTATCACAGTGCCTGTCACGTAGTAGGCACTCAACAAGTATTTGTTGAATAAATGAGGGAAAAAAGACTTTTATTTCATTTGGGGAGATCAAAAATTTCCTGGAGGAAGTGGCATTTCAGCTTGCTAAATGAATGAATACGATTTCAGGAGTGTAGATGAGAGAAGAATATTTCAGAAAGTGGAAACTGTTTGAGGTCAAATGTTTGGTATTAGTTAGAGACTGTGTAATCCAAAATCCAACACAATCCTGTCACCAAGCATAAAATAAGAATCTCACTATATAAAAGCAAAGCAGATAAAAGAGCAAAGAACATCACCACTTTTTTCTTAAATAATTGCAATTAGCTCAAACTGACTTCTTCACAACTTCCATCTAGATTCCTGGCCATCTACATTCCAAACTTTGAAGCTCTCTGTGACTCAACTTCATGGTTTTTTCTCTACATTCAACCAGTCATCAAGTTTGACTGGTTTTTCTTTTAAAATGTCTTTCACAGCTATTATCTTTCTCCATTTTAACCAGAAACCCTAGTTCAAGCTCTCTTCACATATGGGATTACCGCAACCTTCTCCTAAATCAGGGTTTCCCAACCTTGGCATTATTAACATTTTGAGCTGGATAATTCATTCTTGTAGGGGACACTTGTATGCACTGTAGGATATTTAGCAGCATCCCTGGCTTTTACCCTCTTGATACTAGTTAACACTCAACTCAAAAATGTCTCCATGGGCTGGCCCGGTGGCGCACTCAGTAGAGTGCGGCGCTTGGGAGCGCGGCGGCACTCCCACCGAGGGTTTGGATCCCATATAGAGACCGGTCCATTCACTGGTTGAGCGCGGTGCGGGCGCGACACCAAGGGTTGCGATCCTGTTGCCGGTCGCGGTACGGGCGTGACACCGAGGGTTGCAATCCCATTACCGATCACGAAAAAAAGACAAAAAGGAAAAAAAAAAATGTCTCCAGACATTGCCAAATGTCCCCTGGGGAAAAATCACCCCAGGTTGACAACCACTATCCTAGATGACCTCATGGGAAAAGCCCTCTGAAATCACCTGATCAAAACTCAACCCATCCTTTCAAGCCAACTCAAATCTCATTTTGTCCATGCAAATGTGGATGCCTATCAATACACAGATGTATAGTTTTTTAATTTTACAAAGAGTCACAAATTTCCACAACAAAACAAATGAGGCCATAGTTTGTTTATCAGTTTGACAAGGATTAAAAATAATGATAATGCTCGTTGTTGAGAAAGATGTGGGAAAACAGGTAATATCATACACTGATGGGAATAAACTGGTACAATGTTTTTGGATGGGATTTAGTAATATGTTTCACATTTTAAGACAGTAATCCTTTAACTCTGCTTGTTTAGAGATAATCAGATAAGTGGGCAAAGACTACATTGTTCTACAGTAGTAAAACTGGAAACGTCCTAAAGGTCCTAAACATCCTCAATAGGGAACTAGTTGGGTATACAGCAGATTTAGAATACAGTGCTATTGTTTAAAAGGATAAAGCAGATTTTTTGTACTGACATGAACAACGGCAACAATGAATATAAAGATGTATGTGCAAGTTTCAAAATATCATATATGACATAATACAATTTTTTGTAAATAACATGTTTATGTATAATTACACAAAGAAGAAAGACTGGAATATGAGGGTACTTCAAAAAGTTTGTGGAAAAATGAAACTAAAGATAATACAAATCTTTCCATGAACTTTTTGAAGATACTGCATATATTCTAACAAATGTATGTCAGGATATATAAATATATGTCAAAATATTAACAAAATTTCTGTAGACAAATCATATTTAAAACATATTAGGGGCCGGCCCGGTGGCGCACTGGATAGTGCACCGCTTGGGAAGCGCGGCGGCGCTCCCGCCCGAGGGTTCAGATCCCACATACAGACCGGTTCCTGCTCACTGGCTGAGCGAGGCGCAGGAGCAACGCCGAGGGTTGCGATCCCGTTGCCGGTCCCCGGTCTGGTACGGGGGCAACACTGAGGGTTGCGATCCGTTGCCGGACACGGAAAAAAGACAAAAGACAAAAGACAAAAAAAAAACGTATTAGAACAGTTAAATCTTCTTTAAAAATCTCTTGGAAAATTCAAGTTTATGAATCCGTACTTTAAAATTTTCAATTTACTTAAAGCAGGCTTACACATTCTACCACCTTTATTTCAGGCATATACCCTGAGTTGGAATATTTTTGCCCTAGAGAAATCAATGATGAAAAAGGAGGTTTATATAGAAAAATATATTTTTGTGCACGACAGCTTACCGGTATGCTGCATTCATGAATCACACTGAAAATATGTCCCTTGAAATCAAAGAAAATATGTTTACACAAAGAATGTGCCCCAAAGTTCCCCAATAAAGAAAAGTGATTAATCAAAATGTTTGTTGACAGCTGGTTAGTGCTGACTCTAAAGTAGAAAAGAAAATCAGTGTCATCGTAGTCTTTTGTTTTGTGTACAAGAGCTGAATATGTAAATTAGCCCAAAATGGAGCCTCATTATCTGTTTTACACTTCGAGTGTGATTTTAAGCACTGTAGGTATATACACACACACACATCCAGAACGCACATATATCTCAACAAACCATGCACATCGTCTGTTCAGAACTGGGAAATGCATGCATGCTTCTACAACATTAAATGGAAGGCAGATGGTAGTCACTGATCAACAGACATAAAATAAAATCCTTCTAAATCCTACTCCAACAGTCCTTCTAATTTTTTTCCTTAGAAAAAATATCAAGCAGTTTTTTTATTACTGTTGATTTGCAACTCCAAAATTACAATGGGCAATGCAAAAGAGGATGTCAAAGAAAGAAAATGTCTTCTAGTACAGATTCTCTTTCAAAGTCCTATACAGGAGATAACACTAACTTTGAAACTCAGCATACTATAGTTTTATCAGTATCTAACGTGTAAATTAGCCCTCTCTATAACTGGAGGTTTAGCTTTCAAAATACATAATTACTGATCATTTTAGTCTGCATCACATTTCTTTTGCAGGGTGAAATGAACTAAAACAGCAGTTACATTCTAATAGCTTCATAATGTGCACAGAATTTCTGTAACTATTAGAAATTAAACCTATAGCTTCTCATCGGGCAGAACATATTCATGTGTATATATATGACCCACATTATTTGGAAGAACAATTATTAACTTATGAAATCATAACGTGAAACATAATCAAGTAAGGCTGCTAAGGAAAATATTACAGCTCTTAAATGACGTCAAAGCCGCCAGTTTACACTGATCAGCTCCCCCACCTTTCTCCGCATCAGTAAAGCACTTTGGCAGGAAAGAAGACCAAGTGTTCATGCTACCACCATTCCTTGCAGGGATCAAGCCCTCTATTTTCATACCGGAAGATGAATTTTTAGAAGGTGAACCAAGCCTGGCACTCTGCCCAGAATTTCTGGCAGCTGACTGATTTTACTTCTGGTCCACTCTCCCCTGAACTAACCTTGTATCCACAGAAGGCACCCTGATCTAGGGAACTTGTACCATTTATAATGATCACTGAGAAAGCTTTGATGATTTTATTAACCATGGGACTTGTACACACAGTTCTCTTTAAACATATTTTCTGTGGAAAGATATATTTAAAAATCTTGTTTCTAGTATCTCCTTCTAACACTGGGGAAAAAACAGCAGTGTTAAAAAGATATTTTCCAGAAAAATCGATTATTATCCAGGCACCGGCATTCAAGGATGTAGAGGACTAAAGAGATTCAGCAAGATATCTGATGAGCAACTACTACCAAAGGAATACAAAGCAAGGTCCAAGAACCACAAAAGAGAGAAGTATACAAAATATTATATAATTAATGGCTAAACCTAGTAACTCAAGCTATAAATGCTATGAAAGTTCAGAACAATCACTGCTAGGCAGTGTCAGGTGAAATTTCAATGTACACAAGCCTAACTCTCCACTGAGAGAGTTTTTAAATACTTAACTAATATTTTCTTTAGATTACCATTTCTAAAATAAGCAGGATAGGAAAATGACTATGCAATTCACAAATAAATCTCTCTAAGTTTGTTTATTTTAGCTCCAAGATCTAGCTCCCCCTGCATCGTCTCGGTCTTCCAAAAAGCAAAGTCAGTAAAACTTCATGCCACTGCTATCATTTTCTTATTCACTCCAGAAGTTAGGTTGGAAGTCCTAATTGCTGAGTTCCTGTTTCTAGTTCCATAGCTCACTTTTGACTCTGTTTCCTATGCTGGGGGCCCCTGGCTCACATTCAGGTGCCCAAAGTCCTGGATGGCTTTGCATTCTATTCCTTCCTTGCTTTCTACTTGATATACCCACAGTCCCATGCCTCATAGTTCAGTACCTGGCTTCCTGGTTCAGTATTTAAGTTTCAGAAAAACTTGTTGGGAGAGCTGCAGTACACCAAAACAGATTCCTGAAGGACATCTCAAATAGGAAAAATGATGTGCTAAATGTTCAATTCCTCAAATGCAGCATGCACCCAAAAATGAAGTACCTATGCAAATACATTATTTTTCTAAGCAAAAGACATACTAGCTCAAATCCTGGCTCCAAAAAACATACTTTTCTTCACCTCTTGAAAATTTTTACTATTCTCTGTGACAATTAACCTAATCCAGTTCTTCACACGAAGTCTTTTAATTTCGTTGAAAGAAGTTTTAAAAAACATAACCTTAGGGCCGGCCCGGTGGCACACTGCTACAGTGCGCCGCTTGGGAGCGCGGTGGCCCTCCCGCCGAGGGTTCGGATCCCACATACAGACCGGTTCCTGCTCACTGGCTGAGCGAGGGGCGGGCGCAGCACCGAGGGTTGCGATCCCGTTGCCGGTCCCGGTCCGGTACGGGCGCGACACTGAGGGTTGCGGTCCGTTGCCGGACACGAAAAAAGACAAAAAGGAAAAAAAACAAAAACAAAAAAACATAACCTTAAAACTAAGTATACCTGACACAGTTATACAAGGTAACACAGGTAGGAAGTACGGGTGGGTAGATGGTAAATAGACAAATTTGATTAGTGAGACCAAAAAGGAACATTTTTTGTAAGAACCAAGGATGAAATTAGAGAAGCACAAGGACCCAATGATGGAGAGCATTGAGCGAAGGGTTTATATGTGGCCAAGTCCAATGCACAGTCTGCTGTTGGCAAGTGTCCTGAATACATAGAACATCCTTTCTTCCTTATTTTGCCTGCACAATCTCTCGGTCCTCTAAGACTCAGTTCAAATCCTCTCTTCAGTAGGACCCCCCAAAACTATGCTCCTGTACATCCTACATATATCTTTATTATTGCACCTATCATGTTTTACTTTATCAGTTTTTAGAAAGTTGTCATCCCCATTATACCACGAAAGGCTTGAGAACAGCAACTGTGCCTTGTTTGTCGTTTTATGCCTGGCACCTAAACTAGACGCATACAATACAGCAAGTGTTCAATAAACGTTTGTGGAGTGATTGAATAAATAAATCCTATAAGTAATAAAAATAGTATGGAGAAGAGGGAAAGCATGAGAAAAAGGATGTTTGATGATCATCTGGGGAGGTGTTATATGAATTTAATCCTAGACCTAACTGCTTGGGAAGCAACTGTTAGCAGAACTAAATATAGTTCTCGCCCTTCCAGAATGAAAAACAGACAATGGTTATTTGTGATAGTAATAACAGGTTATTAGTGCTATTAACATCATTTCACGCACTGGGCTTATCAAGACACTAATTTATATTCTAAAATTATAAAATAAAATGTAAAGGAAAAGGACAACCCTGTTCTGTTTTCTCATTTCCAATCCCCTCACTACACATAAAAGCTCAAAATGTTATTATCCTTAAAACAAAACAAAATCAAACAAAAAACCCTGGATTCAAACGAGTAATTTAAGGATAAACAGCCGTTTCTCAAAGGTCTTACTGAATATAAAGCACAGTGGGGTTTTTTTGTTTTGTTTTGTTTTGTTTTGTTTTGTTTTGTTGGGTTTTTCCTAATGAGAGGATTCTAGGTGAAAATAATAACTAGACAATTTCTCAACTAAAAAAAGAAAAGCAACTCAAGATGTGAAGAGATCTTCTGAAGAGAAATTTCATATGGAATTTGTTTCTAAACACAGCTGAAGCACAACAAACCAGGAGTTAAGAACATGAGATTCACTCTATAACAATAAAGTCTAAAATGATCTTATGGGGAACTAAGGAGCTGGAAAATTCAAAGCCCTATTGACAAACTGACTGAACATACCTAGATAAAAGATTGCCACACTCCCCTTGGAGCATTTTTAAAAAGAAAACTTCCCCAGTTGTTCATCATTTTTATTAGTATACATGTGCTTGTAGTCGGGGTGGCTATGACCAGCACTAGCAGAGTTTGGCAATAAAGCGCCCTCTCCTGCAGCATTCTGGAAACTTCCTCCCAACGAGGCAGTGAACTCCTTCAGGGCTCCATGTCTCTTCCTCGCACTCTAAAGCAGAGCTATTTCTTTACCTCGTATCCTGCTGCAGCAACGTAATGTGACATCAACTGTGAAGTGAGACAGACCTGGTTGTAAATTTAGCCTTTCTAAGGCTAAATTTCCTCATTTGTAAAATTAAGGTAGTGGTTTTTCTCTCATAGGGCCATTGTAAGAATCACATAGGGTAATATTTGCCTGGTCCTCAGAAGACGCTCAACAAATGTGAGACTGTTCCCTTCCTGTCCACCCCCTGAAGTCCTGCAACCCTGTCTCTATACTCATTCCTCCTGTTTTCTGATTCCTTATATTTAGTGAATCTGTCTCATCTTCTTTAAGCTACTCTTCTATTTATTTCAAAATTCCAAAGGAAAGTTAAAAAACACCTTGTTTGTATGAAACTGAATAACTGTATTACAGATGCCCACATCTCTCCGATGCTTAGCAGATGATGACACAAGAGCTAGCTAGCACCTGAATGTACATTTATGGACTTCAGGCATAATTAATGCTCCATTTCAGTACAAAGGCTTAAATAGTACAGATAGTTTCACATGATATTTCACAAATCACAGAATTCAGAACAATTTATATTTAAATATGGTTTTATAAAAGAGCAATTTCAAATTCTCTTTGGCTCCAAGAACAACTGTTATAATTTAGTGACACCATGTGGCTACATTTTGCTTTGCATTCTTAGAAGAAAATGTTCCTTTGTATGCAGGACTGCTCTATGCAAGTTCAATTATTATATCAAAGTTGTAGGTAGAGGGACAAATCAAACTAAGCTTGAACTAAAATTATTACCTATTTAAGTGAACATACTTCTGTTTTCTTTACATCTGAATAAGGCATTTCTTGAATTGTGAAGCTCTCCAATCATACAAAGAAAGTAAAGGCTCGGCATAATTCTAGCTATGATTCTAAAGCATTGGTGAACCACTGAATAATGTAAAATTGCTCCCTTTAAAGGTAAATAAATGTATCAATGCCTAGTTATGGGGGGTGAGGGAAGAACAAAAGAGAAAAGAAAGACAATATGCATTTTTAATACAATGTTAATAAGGAAGGGAAACAATGCTTCCATAAATAGCAATGCTTATTTTCTCATTTGTTTTATGTCTCATAGATCTATAGCGCTGCATAGGTACTATAATCTAATGAGAATGGGTGAAAAAAAAAAATTATGTTGCATCTAATGATGACTGGGATAAGAAGGAACCTGGAATGTATGGTAGCAATAAAAGACATTAAAGTGCCTTATACCAAAAACAGTACAGTTTTAGTATTCATCTAATGAGGCCTCCCACAGCAGACTGGCTCTTCCTGAATAACAGTCAATGTATATTAAAGAAAGCCTAAATGTCTAAACAATGACCAGAAAATGTCACTCCCTTCATCTCAATTTATAACACCCACCTCCCCTCTCTGGCTTTCCCTAACAACCTTCTCCCCTTCACTATCACAGTATCATCATCACATCACCTACAAATGATGTGTTCATACCATTTGCTTGTTTACATCTGTTTCTTCCAAATTCCATAAGAGCAGAAATCTTGGGAGTATTCTTCAGTATAATGAAAAAGTATCAAGCACAATGTGTAGCACAAAGTAGGTGCTTATTTATTGAATGAGTGACAAATGAATAAATGAAGAGAAATCTATCTCCTCAGCTGGTAAAGCATGCCTAAATTTCTTGTTGTGAGTGAAAGTAGAACTATTCTAGTGAAATGTTTATCATCACTTATGGCCTCTAATATAACCGCTGAGACCAGAACACAGACTGGCAGAT
Source organism: Galeopterus variegatus (assembly GCF_000696425.1). Classification (NCBI taxonomy): domain Eukaryota; kingdom Metazoa; phylum Chordata; class Mammalia; order Dermoptera; family Cynocephalidae; genus Galeopterus; species Galeopterus variegatus. The sequence continues at coordinate 309,923 of NW_007727263.1, forward strand.
GCTCTATAACACCCTTTCTTTTTTCTATGACACATTTGGCACATTACAATTTCTCATTCTAAGAAAAGAAGGAAAAAGAGGGAAGGGAAACTACAATAATTAAAACACTTTCAGTAAGAGTCAAAGAAATCAATGGAACAGAGTAAAGTATCTGATAGAATTCAGCACATGATAAATATGGTCATTCACATTAATATAGTAAGAAATTATCATCAAATAAATGGTCTTAGTCAACTGACTATCCCTATCTGAAAACACATATGAAAAATATTTTGGATGTATTAAATATTTAGGTATAAAGATTTAAAAAAGAAGCAGATAAGGAAAAGATAACATTCTTTAATATTGAGGGGAGGAACACTCTTCTAAACATAATACCAAACCAGAAATCATTTAAAAACACTGACAGACTTGAGTACATTTTTTAAAAAAGTAAAATTCTACATGGTAATAAGTACCAATAGAACACTAAAAACTAATAACAAATTTCACAATACATGACAAGCGAAAGGATAATGTCATATATGGACAATATATATATAATGTCATATATATAATAAATATATCTATCAGTGTATCAATATAAAGTTCTCACAAGCCAAAAAGAAAAAGATAATCATCTCAGAACAAAAATATGAGAGGACAAAAATAGGCTTTTCATAAGTAAGAAATAACAAATGGCCAGTATTAAAAGAAACTCTGACTCACAGATAAAAAAAATCCAAGTAAAGTAAGACTTTTTTTTACAAATCATAAATGACATTGGCAAAATGTTGACAATGCCTGTATTGCTAAGGGTTTAGAGAAAGAAGTATTTTTTATACACAATTGGTAGATATTGAGTACAGCCTTTCCAGAGGGCAAGTTTTATCAATATTTAAAACATATACTACATTATAACTTATGAGGAGAGATATTTCCATTTTAATAATTAAAAACAAGGGTTGGCCCGTGGCTCACTAGGGAGAGTGCGGTGCTGATAACACCAAGGCCACGGGTTCAGATCCTATATTAGGGATGGCTGGTTGGCTCACTGGCTGAGCGTGGTGCTGACAACACCAAGCCAAGGGTTGAGATCCCCTTACTGGTCATCTTTTTTTTTTTTTTTTAAAGGGAAAAAAAGAAAGAAATCCAGTTTTGTGTTCAAGTTCATCATCCCTCGTGTGCCATGTTCTAAATTGTCAAGTTGTACCCTTGTCAACATGCTTTCTGGCCTTGTCTTCAGTAAACTGTTCTCCTAATTCTTCCCTAATCTCTCTGATCAGCCCCTGCAGTAAATACCTCTGCCACCCACTCTTTTCTTCCTTCTCCCAATAGGCATATCATTGAGAACTTTGATTTTAGTCCTGCTATTCTTCTCCCTCAACTCCCAGGTTTTACACTAAGATCATTCTTATAATTCCAGCTACCAGTCATATGCAGACTTTGAAGTCTACATCTACCCATTCACACACGTTTTCAAGTGTTCTCATTTTCCAGCAATATTGTATGGCTGCCAAATTAACAACACAATGCTGAGAAACAGCCAGAAATTTTTTAAAAACACTCCCAGGGAACTCAACATTTGCCATTCCTTACTAGTGTTTCTTAGATGGCTCTACCATCTAAGAAAGCTGTGGAAAGGACTGTGAGAGAGCTTACTCGATAGCCAAGAAGACAATTTGAAGGTTGCAGATTGTGAGCAAAGCAGAAATTTCCTCTCCTGTGAAAGAGAAGGCTGACAAGACAGAACACGGCTCTGAGGGCATATGAAAGATTATACAGAAATCAGAGTCACTTTTCATCAACCGCAGTCAGGGTTGGAGAGGAAGGCACTGATGGGTCTAAGCTTTTGAATACATAGACAGTCACCATTTATCCCACAAACATTCCTAAAAAGAGTCCAGAAAGACATAATTTCCCCCATTCACTACTATGGTGGCAACAAGCACTCTGGTTTTGAAGCCTGAAGGTGTCCTTACTGCCACTAGATAATATCCACTATCTTGGCAAGGTGAATGCTGACTGAATTACATTCCACAAGACAGATGAATGGAAAATTTTATGTTTTATATACTTTACCAAAATAAAAAAAGTTTTATCAAAAACAAAATACATGGGACTGGCTGGTTAGCTCTGTTGGTTAGAGTGTGGTGCTGATAACACCAAGATCCCTGTACCAGCCAGCCACCAAAAAAAATATATATATATATACACATATATATATATTACATGTGTAATACACACACACACACACACACACACACACACACACACACACACATGAGGAAACAATGAAAGCCACCATGGCCAAAGATGGCAGGGATGGCTCTTTGAAGGTCGAACACTGGGTGAGTCTCAGCAATTGGGAAAAATAATAAAAAATATTTCCTGAGCCTCTACTTTTGGCCAAGCAGAGTGCTCAGTATTTGTAAATACACTATGTCATCTAACTCTCACAGCAAAACCCATGAAGAGGGCGTTTTTATTCCTATTCTTTATGGGTGCAGATACCAGGGTTCAGAGAGGCACAAGTTTATCACAACACAAATATGAGATGAAACTGAGATTTGAGATGAGCTCTAACTCCACAGCCCATAGTTTTTCTACTACATGATTTATATGCAGTTTAGCCTAGACTCAGAGAGAGGACTGGGTAATTGTGCATTCCCCAATTCACAGAGCATCTCTTCTTTGGTGAATGTATTAAATGTAATCTTTCACCAATAGGTAATACTAACATCCTTCAGAATTAACCTCAAAATTCAGTTTCCTGAAGAAAAAAAAAGAGAAAGCAACCTTTGCAAATAGGACAAAACCACTCTAGAGAGTTTCCCAGCATTCCTATATGTTTTAATGAATGCACTGATAAAAAGTACCAATGAATATATGTACATATTAATGTTAAATTTATCTCTCTTCATTACATAGACAGTGCCTTGATACCATGAAATCTGTGCTAACATTTATAGACTACCTACTGCATACAAGGTCACAGTCTGAATACCATGCAAGAATACTTAAAGATTAGAATCCATATTCCTTGCCTCCAAGAGTTTGTAATTTTAGTATTAGAGGAAAGACAAACATGCAAAGGACACTAGAGAACAAAGGTGGCATACAAATGTGCAAATTAACTAACATAATGCAAACAACATTTACGTGCTAAGGAAATAAAGTAAAGAATTTATTTGCCCAGTGAAGTTACTGGAAGAAGAATATTTAGAACTGTGTTCAAGTAGTCAATAAATGATTATGAAGATAAGAAACACCAAGTAATCCTTGGATAATCAATAGAGACTTACTCTTAAGTTAATTTAAAAATAATAAGTTAGGGCCGGCCCGGTGGCGCACTGGAGAGTGCGCCGCTTGGGAGCGTGACAGTGCTCCCGTGGAGGGTTCGGATCCCATGTGGAGACCGGTTCCCGCTCACTGGCTGAGCGCGGTGCAGCCGTGACACCGAGGGTTGCGATCCCGTTGCCGGTCCCCGGTACGGGTGCGACACCGAGGGTTGCGATCCCGTTGCCGGTCCCCGGTACGGGTGCGACACCGAGGGTTGCGATCCCGTTACAGGTCAGCAAAAAAGACAAAAAGGAAAAAAAATAAAAATAAAAATAATAAGTTAAAGTGGTTATAATTTTATTTTAATTTTCTTACTAATGTGAATATCAATTTTCTTTTCTTGTTATCACTGTTTCTAACACCATCTTTGCTCAGTTTTTCTCAATCAGAGTTGGGAACTGGTTATACCAAGACAAAAACTAGCATCATGAATACAACCAAGCTCTAAACACATAAAAGCCACACCAACAAAGTCAAGGCCAGACAGGAGAGAGAAAATAAGGAAAAGTGAAGATAAATAATGTCCATTAATAAATAAAGGGGAAATATATTTTCTAAAACCCAGAGATCACGACTGAAGGCACAAGTTTCCCTCCATACAACTGGAGCTTTCAGGCAGGCAAAGCACAGAGATTGTCATTGTTGGTATTACATTCATGGTGATTTGTACTAGGAGTCATGTTCCTATTGTTTCAAATTAGATACAAACATGCAGTTCTTTGGTCCACATCAGGCACAAGTTTCCCTCCATACAACTGGAGCTTTCAGGCAGGCAAAGCACAGAGATTGTCATTGTTGGTATTACATTCATGGTGATTTGTTCTAGGAGTCATGTTCCTATTGTTTCAAATTAGATACAAACATGCAGTTCTTTGGTCCACATCAGACACTTTGATTGTTGTGCTGCTTATTGTTTAATTTCATACAATGGTAATAACCTCAGTCAATGCAGACGCAATCTCCTCCATGTGGGGGCACCTCTGTCACTCTCGAAGTACTCCCAGGCTGCTCTGAGATATGGAATCTTCACTCAATTTCTTGCCCCTCTCATTCTAATCCATTCAAAACTCCTCTGATAAAAACAGCAAACACCTGACCTCAGACACTTCAGTCCCACTTTGGGGAAATGAAATTGATTTTCTTCATTTGCACACAAGAGGATCCCTGGATACAATATTGTGTACAGTCACACCCATAATAAAAAAATGAAGGCAACATTCTTTACCGTACCAGAGGCTGAAAGGTTTTGTGGAGTCTCTGTGGTGGAGATAAGAATTCAGCCTTGTGCTATTAGACCATGAGTTTAACAAGTATAAAGGAGACTACTGACCAAGAGATTAAGTGTGTGGGACATTGCCATATGCTCCACATCAGCTACAATAAGAGTCATGGGTGAGGGTGGGGAGGGAAGTAGGTAAGGGGCCAGCTACACATTTTTCCTGGTTTACACCTACCACATTCCTTCCTTTTTCTTCCTGCCACACTTGACTAAATGAACCAATCACTTTCTGCCTTTGATCTTTTGAATTTGAAGTAAAGAATATCTGAGGGCAATTTCCAGCAGTAAAACTACAACAGAAAAAAACAACAGTACTTCAGGGCCCTTTAGCCAAACCTTTCCTAACTCCCAAATTCATTAATTCATACAGGTTTTACAAAATTTCAGAAAGTTTGCACAAGGGTGTGTACTGTACATAAAAAAAGAATATGAAATATTAGAACAGTAGCTGTTCAATACTTCTTTAAAACAATCTTACCTGGGGCTACAATACATGACAACAGTAAAAACTGAGGTGCTCTGGTTGAAGGGAGGGTGTTAGCCTGGAGCTCCACTATCTAAGCCTCTCTTGCCCCAAACCAAACCCCACTTGAAACACCTGTCAAACCCCATTTGATCACCACTGACCTAGAGAAAGAACATAGATATCCAGAACATGTACACTGGAATTAGAAAGTCTCCTCCTGGCCCTGGACACTGCCAGAGAAGCCTCCAGAAATATCTCTCATGGCTTTCATGGAAAGAAGGCACCCCCTAACAAGAATTCTGCTTTCAATGTATAGCATGGAGTTTAAAAAGCATTATCACTTCTCGAATGTTCCCTGTCCCTTCCTATTCATTCACATTTCTACTACATAAATAAGGTACAAAGCATTTGGGATAAACAATACTATAACACACTCTAAATATGAAGACACATAATTTTCCCTAAGTTTTTTTACTGGGCATGTATCTAGTAGTTGATACCCTGAAAAACTCTTCTTCCATGAGATAGAAAAATGCAGTCTGCTTCTCAAAATCCAAACCTACTTATATAAAAACCAAAATCATTTATTAACCTTGAGAACTAACCTGCAGACACGGGCTGGAAAATATAACTTTTGCCAAGAACGACACAGATATTGTGAATGATCTATCACTCTGATCCAATCAAGTTCGTCCATTGATACTTCAATGAAGTATGAATAAGATCTGTGAATCAAAAGGAAAGAGGCAGAAACATTACCAGATTAAAATAATAATACAAATCTACACACTTTAATAAAACATTTAAAGGTACAAAAACCACAGAATTCACTAATTACATTTTCTGCATAACAAATACTGATAATAATGAAAGCTGTATATACCCCACTGTGGATCAAAATTCTCTCTCAGCTTGTCTGCCTGAATGTCAAATCATAAACTGCTTAAGAACAAGGACTATAACCATATCTATCTTCATATCCCCAGGGATATGAAGCACAGTGCTTGGCACATATCAGGCTTGCAAGACATTTGTTCCTTTTCAAATATGGCTAGGATGCCTTGTCCATACCGTATTAGCAGATTCATAAACAGAAAATAGGGATGCAGGAGGTATGCCTTCTTCCTCTCCCTCCCCTGGCCTGGGTGCCCAGCCCTCCCCTATTTGGAGGAAAGCCAGTTTGGAAGGGCTCCCCACAGAGGCCAGCTTATCTCCTACTGCCTCCCAGTCTCCTGCCATCCCACACATACAAGCAGCCTGCAGAAAATAAATGGCATGGGTGAAGAGATAATGTGTTTTTCTTCTGGGTACAACTTAAAACTTGCCAGCTAATAATCTGGCAGTAATGAAACTAGCCTATCATCCTCCCCTAGTCAGCTTCCCCAGACCATTACATGCTGGTCCTATACCAAACAAATCTATATTCCTCTGTCATAAGCCAAATTTAAATTTGAGATGCAGTTATTACTTGTACTGTAATATCAACATGAACAATCTTGGAAGATTTAGGTGACCATAAATGTCAGCCTGCAACCCACAGCTGTAACCAGAAAAGGTCAGCTTATTTTGTGTCGTCCCCTCATTTTCTGCTATCCTCTCACTCCCATTCATTTTATCGCTCAGTTTCAAAACTGGTTATAACCTTTTATTGAACCTCTCTGGGTTATCAGTAATGCAGGATATAATTTTATAACATGTCAAAATCTTTTTGGCTTACGATTCTGAATTATTCACCTTTGCTTAGAATGATAACAATTTCTGTGAGAAAATAATAGTCATATGGTAAAGTTAAGTCCCCCATGAATGTAACACAAATACTAAAACAAAGTGGCCTATAAATATTTAACATCATGGAAATGCTAATAACTACTTCCACTTTCAAACATACTAACCTTTTCTTTTATTATTTTTATACCAATTTCATTATTAATTAAATGAGTGAAACATGTAAAGCTTTTAGAACAGTGCCTACTATAGAAAAGTAATGAAAGTGCTATATAAGTAGCATTATTATACAGTTTTTATTAATCACAGACTTGGAAATGAGACACATGAATTAGCCCCACTTTGCCAATTAAACATCAAATTATATCAACAAGATATATATCAAGAAATATACACTTAATAAAAAAGAAACAGGGAGAGATAATCTGGGGTTTCAAACACCCAGATACATAGGAAATGCTGATATTCATTTCACAAAGCATCCCTCATACTTGGCTCAAATGGCATAAAAGGCCAGGGTGGTGGCCAGTGGTGGCAACAAGATAAATGCATTACCTTGCAAGGTCTGCAGGGCATTAACACTATTCCTACTAAGCCCTTCATACATACAACTAAAGAGGCATGAGCAGGGCTTAGTTTCTGGGTACATAGGGTTTAGGTTAATGATAAGCAGCAAAGAGAGAGAGAATTCAGTTTTGGTCACCCATACTGCTCTGGTAATTTCTGCCATCACGAATGAACCCTAGAACTCACAGTGGGTGAAAGTATCACAATGGCTGGAAGGAAGGCAGAATCCTGAAGCTGCTAAGAAACTGGGTGGGCTTCCAGGCTGAAGCCCACCAAAGTTTTTTCACAAATTTATTTTATTTTGAGAATAATATTTATCCACACATTAAAAGACATTTTTTCTTCATCCATAGAATAAAATGCATTTAAAGAGTTACAATATCCAAAAGTAAGGAATCAAGTAACTAAATAATTTTAACCTATATAATGGAATACCAGACAACTGTTAAAAGGAATTTTTTGGGGGGGAGGTTGGCCAGTATGGGAATCTGAACCCATGACCTTGGTGTTATAAGGCTGCACTCTAACCACTTGAGCTAACCAGCCAGCCATAGAGGAATATTTTTGAAAGAGTAGAACGTTCACAATGTATTAATTAAAAAGTAAAGTTAGCTTTTTGTACATCTAATCTTTATTTTGTAAAACTGCGTTTGCGCAGGTTTCTGGTGTGTATATGAGTGTGTGTGTGTTTATGCATAATAAAAAATATTAGTTATATACACACAAAGATTAACAATGGATGGTGAGATTACTAGCAGTTTTTATTTTTTTCTATGTGCTAGCCTGTATTTTCTACGTTTTCCACAATAAATATATATTCATCACTTTTAGAAGCAGAAAAAAAAAATGTTATTTTTTTAAAGCCTTCTAACTATTCCCTGGAAACTAACCTTCAAAAGAAATAACAGAGTGATAACAAAAAAATAAATCATCAAAATCTATAAAACCAAAGTAGATGGCCACAAAGTTAGGTCATCTCAACCAAACATAATGTCAGCTTCTAAGTCAAGCTAAGGACTCACCGGCTATCCCTGTCCCACAGGAGTATCCGTATGTGATTGATAATGGACGGCTGACCTAGCTTAATCTCGATGCCTGAACGGCAGTCATCATCAATGGGGTGTCTAGAAAATCCATGATCCAAATCATAATTTTGAGTATCACCATCTAATAAGGCAGACTTCAGCTCCCCTTTTACAACCTGGGCTCCATACTTCATAGTTGCAATGTTTTCTTCAGGTACTACAGTTAAAATTAGAAAAAGCAAAGTTAATGGTTACTTATTATATTATTCTATATTTTAGGGGGGAAAAGATAAAACTCTAGCATTCTACTTGATTTTAGTATCTGCATTTAATTTTAAAATGACATAGGCAAATCTATGGGGATAGAAGATATGGAATGTTGAGGATTAAGACACCATCCAGAGTTTAAATTTAGTATCACCATCACAGCTGCAAAGTTCCTGGAACTAATGTTATTAAGAAAAAGTTAATAATGCTACAAAAAGCATGTACAAACAAACCTGCTCTACTAAGTTCATTCTATTAGTATCTTTAATTTAATATCTACTGGTCAAAAACAGCATGTAACATGACCTGTACCTGCTATCTAGACTGAGGATAATGTATAAAAGCAAAGCAAATAAGTCAGACACCTGATAAAACAACAGCAAGAAGAAAGGTTCCAATATAGTATAGCTGTTAGTTATGCACAGACGTGCTGAATCAATTAATCTAGGTGAAAAATACAGAAAAGATTATGTTTGAAAGAAGATATATTTTTACTTCACTTGAAAATTTTTAAAAATGAAAATTCTGGCAGTCTGTTATCAAAGTCAGTATTACGGTTATTATTAAATCCCCTCCCCTTTCTAATATTAGATTTATTAAGTACCAACTATGCCTAGTAATCTGAAGTCCTCTATGCAAATTATGCTTCACAGATCTGGTATCTGTCCTCCAGGTACTAACACTCTAAAACTGACACTCACCATAGAGAAACAAAAGGCTACACAAAGATGTTGAGAGCTTGGAGAGCCAGAGTTTAAATAGTGGCTCCTCCTTCAACCAGGTGTATCATTTTGGGGAAGTCATCCAAACTTCAATTTCTCAACAGGGCAATATCTACCCACCAGGTATTTTTCGTTTGTTTATTTGTTTTAAGGATTAAGTGAAAATGACATTTATAGAGTACACAGTAAACTCTAAAAATAATATAGCAACTGCTATTATGAAACATATATTTTAAATAACACAATAAGAAAACTATGCAAATTTATAGACTGTAAATAAATACTGAATTCTCACAGTACAATTGGGCATCCCTGACCTGAAAATCCAAAATCCTCCAAAATCTGAAACTTTCTGAGCACCCACATGATGCCACAAATGGAAAACTCCACACCTGACATTATTTTTTCACTGTATTAATTGTATGTCATTTTTTACTGTGGTACCTATGTGTGAATAAGGGTAAAAAAATGATTGCTTATCTGTAACATATAAATTCAGAGTCAGGAATCATGCTTATGCAGAACAAGCACAGACTGTCCACAAAGGTGGCCGAGTTAGTAACACCTTTGCTTTCTGATGGTTCAATGTACAGAAACGTCATTTCATGAACAAAATTATTTAAAATATTATATAAAATTACTTCCAGGCTATATGTATAAGGTGTATGTGAAACAAATGAATTTCGTGTTTAAAATTGGGCCCCATCCCCAAGATATCTCATTATTTATATACAACTATTCCAAAATCTGAAAAAATCCAAAACAATTCTGGTTCCAAGCATTTCAAATAAGTACACATATATCTTGGGCGTGTGACGTGAATAGAGAAAAGTGTGAGCTATAATCGGGCTCCTAGGGAAAAAACTAAGTAATTCATCATTGTGGATTTCTTGGAAAAATGGTTTTAAAGAAAAATTTCAAATGAAGACAAATAAAGGGAGTGGCTCCCGAAGAGGACAATAAATGCACTTGAAAATGGAGGTTGTGGTGAGATTTAATTAACTAGCAAAAGACTGAGGCAATTCGCAAAAACAAAACAACCCTAGTCATGCTCAACTTCCTACCACCAGAAGCTCAAGTGCTATAGATTTATAACTTTCTAAGTTCTATTAGCCTGTAATAATCATTCACATTCTTCCTACTTATTTAACAAACCTCGCATAACACGTACTGTGTGCTAGACACAGCTCTAAGTACTTTACAAATATTAATTCCTTTAATTTATTCCTCATAATAATCCTTTGAGTACAGTACCACTATTACATCTATTTCACAGATGAGAGGAGGAAGTAAAGAAAAGTTAGATGAACTTACTTGCCCGAGGTCGCACAGCCAGCAAGTAGCAGGGCTGAGATTAAAACCCAAGCAATCTGTCTCCAAGGGCCCTGTTTTTAACACTGCCACTTTCCACATGAAGGGTTTCTGAGGGGATGACCATACCTTTCCTCTCTTTCTAACTCCTCCTGCCCTCTAACACTCAGAGAGAAGAAACAGATAGTCTGATATAGTAAAAGAAAATGCCGGGCTTAAAGTGGAAAAACCTAAGTTTCGGACTCAGGCTCTATCACTCAATACCCCTGAGTGAGGCCTCTTTAGTAGCTTTGAATTTGTTTTCTTATCTAAAGATAATAATACTTTGCCCAATCCACCTCACAGGGTTACTGTAAAACTTACACTACAAATAATATATGGTAAAATACTGTATAAAGCATTCATTCAGTCTAAAAGCATTCACTGAGGAATCATTCTGTGCCAGGTACCATGTGCGGCATTGGGAGTAACTTAGTGAACTAGACAGACAGGCCTGCCTTCGTGACACCTCCATCCAGAGATGAAGCGCTTATGAGCAAGCAAGCAAACGAAAGCTTCAAATCTGTGCTTTTCAGATATCTATGATGCATAACTACTTGGCAAAATGAAACATTTTTTCCCTTCTTGCTAGGAATAAAGTGTGGAGGTGCAGAATCAGTTGCTGCTGACCACCAGAAACTTCTCCTCCAGTTCTGACACCAGGAGTGAAGACTAAGCCAAAGAGAACATCAAGCTTTCAGATTTAGAAACTGATGCCATGCTCTGATTTCCTCTAAGCTTCTTCAGCACTAAAATTTATCAAGCTAGGAATAACACACTAGGCACATGAGTTTCAAGTAACTGTAACTTAAGTCCAAAATGGAAATGAAATTTGAACCACAAATCTAAGTCTTCTTTGAAGTTTATTTCAAGAGTACTTCAGAACTTTTCTAACCTTTTTCCTGATATAGATTCATTCCCTGAGAGTATCTTTCACTTCGACATTGAGAACATTTACACAAGTGAAAATTCTCTCACGATAACTATAATGTGATTACCTCACTGGATAAATACTCCAAGTTATTTTTCGCAAAATCTATAGTTAAGAGATTGGGACGTCATCAAGATGGTGGAATAGACAGTCCCCAGCATCACTCTCTCCCACAACCAATCAATTTATAATTATTAAAAAGCAAAAACTGCTAACCTGGGACTGCTAGAGCTTGGAGGAAGAGGAGGAGAGACCCACAGAGTTCATGAAGGCTGGAGAAGCTGCGGCAAGAGAAAGAAGGAACCACTCCAGCAGGCCGCCCCAGTGAGCACACAGAGCAGGAGCTGACAAAAGGTGCAGCTGTGCCCTTTGCATGAAGTTTCTTGGAGTCTGCAGGGGAGAAGAGGGCTTCGGCATGCACCATCCCAGCCCCTAGGCCAGTGAGACCACTGACAGGCTTTCCGTGGGCCCACATAGGAGCAAGAGGCCACAGCCAATCAAAAATAGGAGCTGCTCAGAGGCCAGTCATTGCAAGGGACTGGCGCATGGCCCGCCCCATGGTAAGTGTTTGGAGTGTGGGGTAAGGCTAGCCCACTGAGGTAACATTGGGGCACAGTGTGGGCAGCTGATCTGCCCTCTGACTGGCACAGGCCACTCAGTGGAGACTGGCCAGGAATATAGAACTGCAGGGGGTATAGTATGCTGGAAAGACTCTGTCCCAGGCCATACTTTGCAAACAACCCAGGTGTATTTGACCTCCCAAGACCCTGAAGTGATTAAAAGGTCAACAATTAAAAGCTGAGCTGCACAAAAAGTGTTCTATGGAGAATCAGCAGCAAAGCAGCAATTTAGTATGGAGAATCAGCAGCAATTTAGCCCAACCACAGGGCTCAAGTGCTGCTCCCCACAGGAATTTCTTCACTTTGGAATTAACCAGAGGACAAATTAGTTCCAGTGCAGAGTTTAAGTAGTAGTGGTAAATAACACAGAAATGAAAGAAAAAACAAAAATATATAAACCCTACAGATCAGAGACAAAGCTTTGATATTTATCAGTAAAGGTCTAACACCACCAAAGAACACATATGAAACCTAAAAGAGGAAGTAGTCTCCTCAAATGCCTAGGCATCAATGTAAAGACACAATAAAATTGAGAAAGAACAGAGAAATATGATGCCATCAAAGGAAACAAACCAAGCACCAGCTAACAGACCCAGAGGAACAGCAGATTTATGAAATGTCTGATAGAGAATTCAGAATAACTCTCTTAAGGATGTTCATGGAGCCACAAGAAAATACAGATAAAAAATTAAATATCTGTAAAACAATCAAGGAGCAGAATGAGAAACTTGTCAAAGGAATTCAGTCAATCAAAAAAAGCCAAATAGAAATTCTAGAAATAAGGAATATATTATCTGAACTGAAAAACTCGAGAGAAAGCTCCAACTACAGATTTAATCAAAATGAAGAAAGAATCAGTGAACTTGAAGATAAAATGTGAAATTACTGAATCAGAGGAGAAAAAGGAATAAGAAAAAATGAAACAGAAATACAGCAAATATGGGACTCCCTCAAGTGAAATAACCTCCGCATAATTGGCATACCCATAGGAGAAGAAAAAGAAAGAGACATAGAAAGCATATTCAAGGAAATAAGGGCTGAAAATTTCCCAAGTATGGAGAAAGATGACAGCATCCAGGCACAGGAAGCTCAGATGTTGCCAATGAAATTCAATCCAAGGAGAAATACACCAAGACACATCATTATCAAATTATCAAAACCCAAAGACAAAGAAAAGATACTGAAAGCAGCAAGAAAAAAGAAACACAAAACATTCAATGAGCCCCATATGTCTCCCAGTGGATTTCTCGGTAGAAATTCTACAGGCCAGAAGAGAATGGGATGATATATTCAGAGTGATGAAGGAAAAAGACTGTTGGCCAAGAATTCTCTATCCAGCAAAACTAACCTTCAAATATGAAGGCAAAATAAAGTCTTTCCCATACAAACAAAAGCTAAGGAAATTCACCAACACAAGACCTGCCTTACAAGAAATGCTAAAGAGAGTTCAATCTGAAATAAGACAATGCTAAGGAGTAGCAAGAAAACATTTGAAGATACATAACTCATTAGTAAAGTATGTTCACAACCTCAGAATACTCCAATGTTATAAAGGTATTGAATAAACCACTTGCATCCTTATTATGAAGACTAAAGGATAAACCTAAAAAGACAACATCAAACACAACTGTATAAGATGTAGATAATATTAAAAAATGTAACTTGAAACAACAAAATGTCAAAAAGTGGGGAGAAATTATGCCAAAATGTGGAGCTGGTTTTAGTTCTTTCTTTTTTTTCTTATATATCCAAGATATTAGTCTAAAATAATCTGTTACAATTATAACACGTTTTTTGTAAACCTTATGGTAACCATAACACAAAAACTTACAAGAGACATACTAAAAATAAAACAGTGAGAAATCAAAAGACTGCTAGAGAAAAAACACTCAATCACAAAGGAAGATGGTCAGATCTGAAAAAAGAAAAAAAGACCAACAAAACCAGAAAAAAGGTAACAAAGAGGCAGTAACAAATCCCTATATAATAATTCTAAATGTAAACGGATTAAATGTCCCTATTAAAAGACACAGAGTGGCTCAATGGATTATAAAACAAGAACCAACAATATGCTGCCTATAAGAAACTCATCTCATGTATAAAGACACATACCAACTGAAAGTGAAGGGATGGGAAAAAATATTTCATGCAAAAGGAAACCAAAAATGAGCAGGAGTAGTTACACTTAGATAAAATAGACTTCAAGCCAAGGGAAGTAAAAAAAGATAAGGAAGGTCATTATATAATGATAAAGGGATCAACTCAATCTTCTCAAACTCTTCTAAAAAACTATTATCAACGAGAGGATATAACACTTGTAAATATATATGCAGCCAACTCCAGAGCACCCAGTTACATAAAGCTATTACTACCGGACCTAATGGGACAGATAGACTCCAACACATAATAGTTGGGGACTTTACACTCCACTTTCAGCAAAGGATAGACCATCCAGACAGAAAATTAACCTTAATTAATTCTGAAATATCAGAATTAATCTCTACTCCAGGCAAATTGGACCTAATGGACATGTATAGAATATTTCACCCAACAGCTGCAGAATACACATTCTTCTCAACAGTACATGGAACACTCTCTAGAATAGATCATATGTTAGTTCCCAAAACAAGCCTCAACAAATGGAATCAACAACAAAAGGGACACTAGAAAACATACAAATACATGAAAATTAAACAACATGCTCCTAAACAATGAATGGGTCAAAGAAGAAATCAAAAAAGAAATTAAAATATTCCTGGAGATAAATAAAAATGAAAACACAAAATACTAGAACATATAGGATACAGTAAAAGCAGTTCTAAGAGGGAAGTTTATAGCAATAAATGTCTACATGAAGAATAAAGACTTCAAATAAACAACCTAACAATACACATCAAGGAACTAGAAAAACAAGAACAAACCAAACCCCAAATCAGTAGAAGGAGAGAAATAACAAAGATCAGAGCAGAAAAAAATGAATTAAAGATTAAAAAAAAAAATACAAAAGAGTAATAAAACAATACAAAAAAAACAATGAAACAAACAGTTGGCTTTTCTAAAAGATAAAATAGATAAACCTTTAGCTAGACTAACAAAGAAAGAAAGAGAGAAGACTCAAACAAAATCAGAAATGAAAAAGGAGACATAACTGAAACCACAGAAATGCAAAGGATCATAAGAAACTACTACAAACAACTATATGCAAACAAACTGGAAAACCTAGAAGAAATGGATAAATTCCTGGACACATACAACTTACCAAGGTTGAATGAATCATAAAGAACTAGAAAACCTAAACAGACCAATAACAAGTAATGAGATTGAAGCAGTAATAGTCTCCCAACAAAGAAAACCCCAGGACAACATAGCTTCACTGCTAGGAAACATTTAAAGAAGAACTAATACCAATTCTTCTCAAACTCTTCTAAAAAACTAAAGACACGGGAATACTTCCAAACTCATTCTATGAGGCCAACATTAACCTTAACATGTGTGTCAACCAAAATCAGAAAAAGATACAACAAAAAAAGAAAACTACAGACCAATATCCCTAATGAATACAGATGCAAAGATCCTCAATAAAATATAAGCAAACAAAACCCAACAACACATTATAAAGATCATTCACCATGATCAAGTGGGATTCATCCCTGGGATGCAAGGATAGCTCAACATACACAAATCAATCAATGTGATACATCAACACAATGAAGAAAAAAACAATATGATCATTTCAATAGATGCAGAAAAAAACATTCAATAAAATCCAACACCCTTTCATGATAAAAACATTCAACAAACTAGGTATAGAAGGAACGTATCTCAACACAATAAAGGCCATATACAACAAACCCATAGCTAACATCATACTGAATGGACAAAAATTGGAATAAGACAAGGATGCCCACTTTCCTCATTCTTATTCAACATAGTACTAGAAGTTCTAGCCAGCACAGTAAAGCAAGAAAAAGGAATAAAGGGCATCCCAATTGGAAAGGAGGAAGTCAAACTATCCCTGTTTGCAGATGACATGATCATATACATAGAAAACACTAAAGACTCAACCAAGAAATTACCAGAACTAATAAAGGAATTCTGTGTAGTGGCAGGATACAAAATCAACACAAAAAATCAACATCCTTCCTATACACTAATAATGAAATAGCTGAAGAAGAAATCAAGAAAGTAATCCCATTCATAATAGCTACCCCAAAAATGAAATACCTAGGAGTAAATTTAACCAAGAAGGTGAAAGACCTCTACAATGAAAACTACAACACACTGGTGAAATAAATTGAAGAGGACAGAAATAAATGGAAAGATATCCCACATTCATGGGTCAGAAGAATTATCATCATCAAAATGTCCATATTACCCAAAGCACTCTACATGTTCAAAGCAATCCCTATCAAAATACCAATGCCATTCTTCACAGAAATTGGAAAAACAATCTTAAAATTTGTATGGAACGGGCCGGCCCGGTGGCGCACTGGAGAGTGCGCCGCTTGGGAGCGTGGCGGCACTCCCACTGAGGGTTCGGATCCCATGTGGAGACCGGTTCCCGCTCACTGGCTGAGCGCGGTGCGGGCGCAGCACCGAGGGTTGCGATCCCGTTGCCGGTCCCCGGTACGGGTGCGACACCGAGGGTTGCGATCCCGTTACCGGTCAGTAAAAAAGACAAAAAAAGAAAAAAGAAAAAAAAATTTGTATGGAACCACAGAAGACCCCGTATAGTAGCTAAAGCAATCTTGAATAAAAAGAACAAAGTTGAAGGCTTCACACTTCCTGACTTCAAAATATACTATAAAGCTATAGTAAACAAAACAGCAGGGTACTGGCATAAAAATAGACAAATGGGCCAATGGAACAGAATAGAGAGCCCAGACACTAACCCACACATTTACAGCTAACTGATATTTGACAAAGGTACCAAGAATATATAGTGGGGAAGGGACAGCCTCTTCAGTCATGGTGCTGGGAAAACTGGATATCCACATGCCGAAAACTGAAACTAGACCCATATCTCTCACCATACACAAAAATCAACTCAAAATAGATTACAGGCCTAAATTAAAGACCCGAAACTATGAAACTACTAGAAGAAAACATATGGGAGATGCTACACAAAATGGGAGTGGGCAGTGCTTTTTTGAATGAGACCACAAAGGCACAGGCAACTAAAGCAAAAATACACAAATGGGACTACATCAAAATGAAAACCCTCTTTCTGCACAGCAAGGGACATTATCAACAAAGTGAAGAAAAAACCTACTGAATGGGAAAAAGTATTTGCAAACTACACATCAAACAAGAAGCTAATATTCAGAATGTATAAGGAACTCAAACAACTCATCAGCAAAAACCCAAATAACCCAATTAAAAAATGGGCAAAGGGCCTGAACAGACATTTCTCAAAGGAAGATATACAAATGGCCAACAAGCACATGAAAAAATACTCAAAATCACTAATCATCAGGGAAATGCAAATTAAAACCACAATGAGATATCATCAAACCCCAGTTAGAATGACTATTATCAACAATATAGAAAATAACAAATGCTGGCAAGGATGCAAAGAAAAGGAAACCCTCCTACATTGTTGGTGGAAATGTAAATTGGTACACCCACAGTATAGAGGTTCCTCAGAGAACTAAAAATATATCTACCTTAAGATCTAGCTATCCCACTACTGGGCATATGCCCTAAGGAAATGAAATCAGTATATCAAAAAGACACCAGCACTCCTATGTTCATCACAACACTACTCACAACAGCCAAGAGATAAAATCAACCTAAGTGCCTATAAACAAATGAATGGGTAAAAATACTATATACACAATGGAATACACAAGGTATACACAATAGAATACTACACAGATATAAAAGAAATGATATCCTATTATTTCTAACAATGTGGATGGAACTGGAAACGATCATGTTAAGTAAGTCAGGCACAGAAAGACAAATACCACATGGTCTCGCTCATATCTGGAATCTAAAATTTTTTTAAAAGTGGTTCTCATAAAAGTAGAGAGTAGGATAATGGTTACCAGAGGCTGGGGGAGAGGGGGTGAAAGGGAGGAGAAGGGATGGACTAATGGGTACGAAACTATGCTATCTACCTTAAGTGATTCATTGTGCAGTATATGGATGTACTGAAACAACACACTATACCCCACAAAAATATAAAGTTGAAAAAAAAGGGAGTGCATTTAAAAAATCATTTCCAAAATTTCAAATAAACTCCTTCCTTAAAAAAAAAACAAAAAACTATAGTTAAGTGATGATAAATAGAGAAAGACATCATGAGAAAATCCAAATCAATAATAAAATAATTCAAATCATAAATATTCTTAGTGTCTCTATTTGTCTATCAGTAAAGCAAAGAGCTCTCAAAAAATACCAGGTTGTGGGGATTCGACAAGATAGTTGATAACAATCACAGTTTTCTTTACATTTGCAATTTTTAATGCATTTTACAAACATTAAAAAAATTAATATTTGAAGCTCCACAGCTTGGTAGAAACAAGCCAATTATTAGGGGGGAAAAAACTAAGAAATAGAGCAGGACCTGCCCCTAGCTAAAACAGTGCCAAACTCTGAGTGATGCTGGATTATCCTGTGTTTTTCTTTAATTGCTTTTAAGTTCATCATCATCTTTTATCAGACTCTGTATTACTGTAGGTTGACAGGGTCATTCACCCCAACTGATTATCTGGATGCAGAGTTAATTCTCTGTCCACTGCAATGCCATTGCTCGATTCGGTCACCTAAATCATCTTCTACTCCCTATCCCAACTTCCCTGAAGAACATATGGCTCCCTCCTATGAATACTCTCCCAACAACCTCAGCATTACAAATGACTTTCTCCACAACTCCTATCTTTAGCTTAACTTTCTCCACTATCACCACTCTCTGTAGGCCTACTTTCCACATTTGACAGTGCTTTTACTCAAACACACAAGAGAATCTAGAAGAGCACTGGCCTCGTGAGTCAGAAAACCAGTACTTTGGTTCCAGCTCAGGCATCAATTTTACTTGGTAACTTTAGACAAGTTACTTAGAAACAGCACTGAAAGGGACTTTCATTCTATTTATCTAAAGGGGAAAAAAATGTTCTAAGCTGCCTCCTATGTGCTGATCACACTCAGCCTTCTAGAGCTCCATCTAATGAGACAAGAGCACATATACAGACACTAAATGCCTCTACAGAGGAATACTCATGGAGATGATTCATGAACTCCCTAGTTTACAGGTGAGATTTTCCTTATCACAACAAATTATAGTTGGGAAGATACAATAGTAACAGAAGTCAAAGACTTTTAAAAGTATCAAAGGTTCATTGTTGTTATTGCTGTCTTTATTTGATAGGTTAAACAGATTTGAATTCTAGTTTAGAAGAAAGGGATGGATTCATTCATTCATCCATCCATTCATTCATTTACTTATTTTATTTTTTGGCTGCTACAGGGATTTTTTTTGCAGTACAGGGATTGAACCCTGGGCCTTGGTGTTATCAGCACCATGTTCTAACCAGCTGAGCTAACTAGCCAGCCTCCAGTCATTCATTTATTTAAAAAGAAAAAAAAAAAAGGCTAGATTCAGGCATTGCACTAGGTGCTGGAAAAACACAAGCAAAAAAACCCCATAAATATTGTCCCCAAGAAGCTTAGTCTAGCAGGAGTCTAGGCAAGTAAACCAAAAATTAACACCATAGTGGCAAGCTCCCCCAGTCTGAGGACTAGAAAGTATACAGAAATGGTACAAGGTAAACAGGACAGATTTACACACACACACAAAGCAATAATTTAACTTAGCAGTACTATGAACAGATTGACTTTTACTCAATAGAGATCTTGAGGATAGAATCTGTGATCTGTAGCTTGCTATAAACATGCAGAAACAAGAAATTGCTGCTCCCTTTTGCAAAATCTAAAACTTGAGATATACAAAACAAAGTATAACTCAGCCTTAATAAAAAAAGCACTAGCTTTCAAGACAGAAATATCTCCACCACTAAGATAAAACTAAATGTTAAGGAAATGGTACAGGTAGTTCAAACATCCAAAGGAAAAAAATAATTTCATTAAAAAGTTAATTCCCTTTCCTCAGCTGTATAGACAAATGCTCATCATTATATATGCATAAAACTAGTCTGAACTATCTTCCAGAAAGGCAAACCATCACTGGTAAGTTACAGACATCTTCTGGAGTCTCTTTTTTTAAGGGGGAAAAATCTCTGTAATTTGGTAAAAGCCTCAGGATGTGCAGCTCTAAGAATTAAACTTCCCAGTAACCAATGACAATGAACTCAAAGAAAAAGCATTAGTATTTATGCCACTAATCGCAAAATAGAACCTCTCTATATATCATGAAAAGTCCCCCAATACACAGAACCTACACCCAGGGAAGAACAAAAAAGTGAACCAACAAATTCTGTCAATAACTTCAAAATACGCAGACCTATCTTTCCAAGTCATCAGTCTAGGAACAATTCTGAAATGATGACTTTAGATAATTTTTTCCTACCAATGAAGAAATCTGATAAAAAGAAAGTAATGATATGAATGTTATGACAATATTTACTTAGAAAATAATTAACCTATTTTTTTTAGGATCTGATAGGGAAGTGTTATGCTTCCTTAGTATTTATATTATTGATTTTACTATTTATATACTTTAGAAGTCAGAAAAAACAGCCTATTTAATCATTGCTCAAGTTTAGAAGTTAGATAAAGGATTCCCAAACATTTATATAATCTCTTCCTTGACCGCCCCCTGAATTACTCCAAAATGAAGCATTTAACATTGATGAGCAATAATCACAGTAAGTATATCATTCCAGAACTGAGTGCCTCAACTTGTTGATTTTTCCCTTTCACAAGTAATTTCATGGGTTTATTATAACACAGGTCTTACACCTACACTGACCAGCTGATCAATTCAAGCTATCAGTAACTATGTGAAAAGTACAAAACATCCCCTCACTCCGCAGCCATGTCCCAAGCCTATTCCTATAATGAATCTAGTTTTAAGGCCCTATCAACACCTTAAATCAAACCTAGGGCAAGAAGGTGGGGGCAGGGTGTGTGTCTGGAGAAGGAGCCTATAAAAGAGAGAATCTAACAATGAGGATTTGCAAAGTCTAAAAAGTCTACTCATCTTATTACCTCTTTACCCTCCCACACTTTATCCAAGGCTGACCCTCAACTAATTACCATTCTCTAGCATCTCCAATTTCTTCCTGGACCTCTCCCAAGCTGTTCTCTCTAGTTACCATACTATTTCTCTGCACCTTTCAGCCCAATTCACAAATCAGATGGTCAACACATTATATCCACTATCTTTCAAATATTTATGGCCTAATTCCCTGTGCAGCAGAATTCTGTCCAGACTACTCACTCACTACAATTTATATTCAAATGTTTTCCCTCTACTCTCATTCTCTTTCACCTCCCAACATCACGAAATACCACTGACTACCCTCTCCGTATATAAGCTCTCTCCTCTTGATTGGCCTCTGTAACTCTCCTCTATCCAAGTTGTCTTCCTACCCCTCCAATTCTTTCTTCTCTACCTTAAGTTCCCTGGCTATAGGTCTTTTCCAAGTCACAGACTTTGATCTTTACTTCTTTCTCCATACTCTAGCACAGTTTTGACATCTTAGTACCAGCTTTGATGGCTTCCTAAACACCAGTAATGTGTTTCCACTTCCTATTAGACTCTTCTTGCACTCATTCACCAAGTATTCACCAAGTGCCTGCTATATGCTATTCAGTGTGTTAAATGTTGATGACACAAAGATCAGTAAGGCCTTCAAAGATCATCTGTAGAAGATTCTTACAGCAAATGTACTTCACAGGGCCTGGTTTTCCAAAGCCTTGCAGTTTCAAATATTGACCTTGCGGAGGACTGGAAATTTTCCTCAGGCTATAAAGTCTCTCAAGGTGCTGCTGGCTCAAGGACAGACTAGTTACTGATTGATATGTAAAGATACTAAGAAATTGCTGTAAGAAGAGAATGTTTGCTAAGATCAAGCTTTTGTTAATGGATCACTTAATTGCCTTACTGGAATGTCATCTGGCTTGTTTCACTGAAAGTTACCAGCCTATATTGGTAAACTATAACCCCACCTATGTTCTCTTCCTGTAACTTCCTGGTCTGGAAAATAAGTGCAGGAAGAGAACCCCAATTCAGGGTTAATTTCCCAAGGAAGGAATGCCTCTTGCTTGAGGGTTCTGGGGAAGTTAACCACTTCAGGGCTTCTCACTGCTCAGTAGAGATGGGCTTTGAGTAATCCTTTGTGGCTCTGTCACCCAGGGGAAGTGGGGTGACAAATCCATGGGGGGCAAAGCAACAATCATCTCTGCCTTTAAGGATCAAATACAAGTAAACAAAAATGTTTAAAACAATGTGATCACTGTGATAATTCCCACACAGATGTACAGAGATGAGGAAGAATACATCAGTAATGATAATATGATAACAATGGTTTCCTATATTGAGCTTGCACACATTATTTCAATTAATTCTCATTACAACACTAGGAAATATAAAACTACAGGTAAAACTTCTTAAATGATTTAATACTACATCATACAACTAGTAAGTGACTAATTCAGGATTTCAAGTCAAATTTATCTGGCCCCAAATATATGCTTTTTCTTCTATGCCCAGTGAAAATAAATCTGATGAGTCAGGAGAGAAGTCCAAGCTAAGGATACCTATTCAAGATCAATTAATATTTAAAGGGAGTGTTTGAAGCCATGATCAAGGAAGAGATTACTCAGGGAAATGACTAGCATGAGATACAACTTAGATGTCCCAGAAACCCTCAAACCTAATAAACCTAAAAACAAGTTCAGCATCATCTTCAAAGTACTGTATTTTATTAACTCTAAGACACACACATTTTTCAAAGTTTAACATTTCTGAAATTCAAATGCAGACATCATGGTGTGTCACGGTTTAATTGGCAGGATTGATTCCTTAGTGGCATATAAAATAATGGTGCCTCAGAATTTCTGGCTCCCTAGGTTTGATAAAATATAGTAACTTTCTCCTAAACTTAATCCCCAAATTTAAATCCCTTGAACCATCAAGATCCAATTTTTTTCCCATAACATGCCTTCTACACATCCTTTATCTTCTATTTTCTCTACCACCAATCTGGTTTGAGTTTGTATCAACTGTGCACAGATTAAATACACTCCTCACTACTCTCACTGAATCTAGTTTTTACCTATCCCAAATCCTCAAGTATAGCACCATGGATCAATCTTTCAAAACCACCACTGTATGCATGCCACTCCCCGTCTCTTAAATTGACTCCTCCCTGCATATAAGATAGATTCCAATCTAGTTTCAAAGATGACCTGAGCTGACCTTCACACACTTCCTTTGCTATTAATAAACATAAGCCTTCTACTCTAATCAAGCTCTTCTATTCATGGCCCTCAAATGCTCTAACTTCTGTCTACTAACTTCACCAGTCTTCTCATCTTAAATTCACCCAACCCAGATGCCATTCAAATTAAATGTCAAAGCTCAACTCAAGCATCACAACCTCCATGAAATCTCCCTCAATCATTCCAAGCCACTCCTCCTTCCAAAGTTCCACTGCATGTAACGTCTTGAAGATTGTTGTATTTAACTTTTCATGGAAGGTATGTCTTATTTCCACAATGAAATTAAAAGGATCAAAGGTGGATATTATGTTTTGCACTTACACAGCATAATTTGGTGGTTAATTAAACAGCCTCTGGAGCCAAACTACATAGGTGTGACTCTGAGCTCCGCATCTTTCTGTGTGACTTTGGGCAAGTCACTTAACCTTTCTGTGCTTTAGTTTCCTCATCTGTAAAATGAAGTCGATAACTGTCTCTACCTCAAAGAGCTGTCGTAAGAATAAAATGGTCATGTAGGGTCTGCTCTTCATATATAATAAGCATTTTGTAAGTGTTAATTGCTATTATTTTCATTAATAAGAAAAATCACCATATAAGTGTTGGAAATACTACACAAGTGTTAGCTATTATTGTTATTTAGAATCTCCATGTTCATAGTATCTGAAGTCATAAGTACATGGCATGTACTTAGTATTTATTTGATGGAGGAAGGGAGGAAAGGTCTTAGCATGAGAAGAAGCTTTCCAGGAAAGTGTCTATTTCTGACACTATGGGGAGTGGCTTGAAAAATTTAAACAGGAATGGCAAGAAATACCTATTTGGGGATCTCCAAAGGCTAATCATTCTCAGGAGAGACAAAGGAGAATGACAAGGAATGACATACTATAGGAAGCAGAGTTACAAATACCATGTTTGTAGACCTAAATATACCACATATCCCAGCACTATAGTTTTGTAGCTAGAGTTTTGTAGCTGAGAATGGCATAAGATGCAAACAAAATTTCTTGGTGAGTTTAGAATAAGTTGGTACTTACTGAGCATGCCTCTATAATTGAGATCCATATCCCGGCTCTCTGATCGTACTTTAATAGCATCTAGAATGGCATCAGGAGACAACAGTCCCGATGGCCTCACAACATTCAGAAGTTCAGTGAGGCTCATGAGAGGTAAACGCACAGCCTGCATGATTTCAGCATGATTCTCCTTTGAATTGTGCTTACACCAGTTTAACAAGGCTAGGAAAATATCTTTTTCGGGAGCTGCAAATGAATCTCTTAATACGATGTTTAAAAGTGCTGTCTGAAAAGAAAAAAAAGGAAAAACTCCAGTTATTATGGAGCCCAACCATATGCATGATCAATCAGTAAAGCCTTTCAGAACTGCAAGTATCGCTTATATTTAGACAAATAACTCTTTTTGACCCTCTTCTTTCCTTATGCTTCGTGCCACATATTCTCCTGCCCATTATAGCTGTGTGAATAACAAGAAATGGTGTATCACCTTTCTTTCCTACCCAGGCATCTTGTACCACTACATCAAACATCTACTCTTTCCAAATACATCTTCACCCATCTTGTTTAAAACAAGAAGAAAAGTGGCAAAGTGAAGAGCTATCGATACATACAGTTTTTTCAGGACAGTATACCTCTGTAAGTCAGTAAGGTACATCTAACATTTATAGTTCAAAATCTTTTGTTCCACAGTATTACTACACTACCATATTTTTAGTTCTCAGATCTCCAGACTGGCACAACCTTCAAAGATGCTTGCCTTTAAAAATTAAGTAGAATAATAAAAATCATAGTTTACACTCAAACCAAGATACGTAGCTTTTCAATACGTTTTCTAATTAGAAATATCCAGGTCCTAGAAGAAACACAAAAAGGGAAAAGGACAGACAACCACCACCCAGGGTACAGAGAATGATTTGAGCAAAATAGTTTTACTCAAGCTATAATAGTAAATTTTGAGCCAGCAAAAAAAAAGTAATTTAAAGACATCCAATGATGCATCAGATCTCCTTTATAAATTTGCCCTCTTGCTATAATTATTAGTTGCACTCTCTGTCAAAGAAAAACAAAACCAAAAAGTAGTGTGCAATACCATAAAGGGCCGTTTAACTGTCATCACATTGAAAATAACCACCTAGCTGCACAGTCTATTTTGTACATAAAACTCACCAGAAGAATCTTAAAAGAAAACAAAACCAAAGAGCCTCTCTCTCTTATATGATCTAGAGTCCCAACAACCAGAGGCAAGTGATTTGGCTAGACATCCTCTTGGATACCAATGACTTTTATTTTTTTATTCTTAGTCCATTGCTATATTTCTACTGTACACATAAAAATAAAAAACAGTGCATGCCTATAAATTACTTGTAGACAAAAACACACCTTAGAAAGGGAGAGGAAACCTTCACTTGAGAGCACCTCCTGAGCATTTCTGTCCATAAACATGCAGCACATACAAGTTAACTTGGGAAGTGAGTACAGACTAGCAACATCAAAAGTCATACAGACATTCTGAATGTTGAGTATGGTGCAGAGATACTCAGAAGTAGAATCCTCCAGCTCTGGAAATCCATATTTATGAGCCAAGCTCAAAAAGTCCAGCAGCACCTCCTCCTTTTCATCTGTCAGCGTCGCCCGCCCAGTGTAGATATATTTAAGTAGCATTGTGAATGCTTCTGCAGTGGTGTCTTGGAGAGGGATTTCTGCTTCAGGCTGAGACTCTCGCATTCCACCATACAGTAATGCTCTGCACATCAGAGAAGAAACACATGAGGAAAACCTCAAATAGGATTTGCTATAAAATGTATGAAATATTGTTTATCAACACTATACAAACATAAATTTGTTTAATGACACAAAAATCCAGGTGAAGAAACTCAAAGTTATCAATTTAAATGATTCTCTAAAGAAAGCAAGAAGAATGATCTAAGAACTATTTTGATTTAATTCCATAAACAATTAAACTAATGAGATATCCTGAGGGCTCAAGATATGTAATAGATATTAAATAGAAAGATAAAAGTGATCTTTTGAGAGAAACAATGAAATCAATATAGAGGTGTTAAAAGTCAATAAATTGGTTTAAAAATCAAAACTCTATAGAAGATGTAATTAAATAAAAACAATTAAAAACACCAATTAGATGCCATTCTCCCCTGTCAGACTGGCAGTAATTAAAAAATCTGTTAAGGGCCGGCCCGGTGGCGCACTGTAGCAGTGCGCCGCCTGAGAGCGCGGTGGCGCTCCCGCCGAGGGTTCGGATCCCACATACAGACCGGTTCCCGCTCACTGGCTGAGCGAGGTGTGGGAGCAACACTGAGGGTTGCAATCCCGTTGCCGGTCCCGGTCCGGTACGGGTGCGACACTGAGGGTTGCGATCCGTTGCCGGACACGAAAAAAGACAAAAAGGAAAAAACAAAATCTGTTAATATTCATTGCTACAAAAGTAATGGGAAAACAGATCTTTTCATGGACTGCTTTGAGAGTATATATAAATGTATAACCTTTTTGTAAAGACATTTAATAATACCTATTCATATCTAAAATGTGCATACCCTTCAACTCACTAATCTCTCTTTTAGGACTCAATTCTAGAGAAATAATACAGTAAATATAAATTGATAAGAATATATACTGAAACACTGAAAAAATAAATAAATGTCCATCAATAGGAACATGGTTGAAAAAACTATGATACATATTCTATGCAGCCACTAGAAAGATCAAGGAAGGTTAATATGTACTGCCTTAGAAATATTTGTCTTAGAAAGATGTCCAGGATACAGTAGGTAAGTCAAATTACAGATACATATGTATTGCATAAAAAAAAGTGTATAACCACATACTTATATGTATGTACATATGTATATATAGATATATCTTTTTAAACCAAGAAAAAAATCAAGGGTTAACAGCAGTTGTCTCTGGGGAATGGAATTTGATGCTTGAGAGGGAAGGACTTATATTTTTTATTTTATAAATTAAAAATGAAATTATGAGTGATTTGATGTTTTTTTCTTTTTTTGGTCTTTCAGGTTTAAAAAAAGCCCCACATTATTGCTTGTCTGCTCATGTAAAAAATGAAAACTAGACAATCCAGTAGGGTAATGAATTTGAATTTCCACCTCTATCACTCTAGGAGAAATAATATGAGCCAAGTAAATCTCCATCAGGAAAGAAAGAGTGGCCAGAGGAGGAAAAGGGAGGATGGCAAAAAAGGGAGAGAAGAGTAGAGAGTAAGAAAGAAGAGATGTAAAAGTGAGAGCAAAGGACTAAGGGAGCAAGAACACGATTCTCTCTGTTCCTAAGATTCTTACAGCAGGACTAGCATTTCAGGGATTGTCTCCATACATGCCTGGAACTTCTCCCACCCTCCCCCAGGGCCTGGCATTCTTGCTTGCCTCAGGAAAATAGTTGAGACAACCCAGCAAAAGATTCAAGAATATTTTGAGCATACCTCTTCATTGGGTTATATACTCTACCTAAAAACACCCTTGAAGGTTTTTTTTTTTTTGTCTTTTTTTGAGACCGGCCGCACCGTGCTCAGCCAGTGAGCGCACCGGCCATCCCTATATAGGATCCGAACCCGCTGCGGGAGCGCTGCTGCGCTCCCAGCGCCACACTCTCCCAAGTGCGCCACGGGCTCGGCCCTCTTGAAGGTTTTCATTAATCCAAAGAGCATCCAACCATGTCCTTAAAATTACCTAATTAAAGAACTCCTTCCTGGGAAGACCTCAATAACACTAACTCACACTCAATGTGATTTAATGTATTTATCTGGATTCTCAATGCTTTAAAAGTGGTTTTGACAAGGCTCCTTTGAAACACTAAATATAAACCTGCAACTTCGTCCAGGAGACAAGCACAAAGGTTCAATGTTTACTGTGAAAAGTTCCCTACTGTACAGTTACCTTGTTCTTATCTAGGAATTGACAGGCTCTTAAAACAACACTTAGGTTTCTCTTGACTGCTGACAGTTAACTTACCTTTGCACAAAAACAGTGTCATCAATAAGACTATATCTAAGACAGCATTGATAATGACTGAGTTTAGCCTAGTGAGCCATCAAATATTACAAAGAGACATCAAGAACAGGCCAATAAGTGAGGGGAGTATATTCCACTCACTCATTATGATCTTTAAATTTCTAAAATTTAAAGTTTCTTTTAAGAATATACTGATCACCTAAAAGATAACCATATACAGTTTTTTCAAATTATCTTTGGAAAAGGGCAAGGTACACAGTATCAACAAAAATTAAACATAAGGCTGAAGAGTTCTGATTTAACAAAGAGTGGACTCTTAAGAAAAGGAAAAGAAACACAAAAGGAAAAGTGTGCAGAGGACGAAGGTTGGTAACAAATAATGACCAGACCAAGGCCAGAGTAGAGTTGACCACCGTGGTAAAGTTGATCACTAGGAAGAAGAATAGGAAAGTATTAGCTAAAACTCTTGACAAACTCCTCTCTTTTCTAAGCTCCTGGTTCCACCTATAGTGGCATTTTATATGTACAAGATGGGAAGTTCCGAAAATGTTCATAAGAAACCACAGGAGTTCTAGCTAAAGAGTAAATATTTCCAAGAGATACAATTTACTACAATATATGTAATTCTATGTGTTGCTATCTTGCTGTCTTGGTTAATTCTGATTGTAAAAGCCAGACTGTGGTTTTCACTAGAAAGTAAATGAAATTTTCTCCAAGCCACTGGCATCTCAATTTTCAGATATTAAGTTTCCCAGGCAAATCTATAACTCTATGGACCATCTTTATCATTGTAAATAGAAAAAGATCCATTATCAAGGATAATTATCGTTCAATTATTCATCAGTCAATAATTATCAATAAAATATCAGGCAATAATTAAGTGATAATTCCCTTTTAACTAATATTAGGCAAAAAGTAGAATAATTTTAATATTTATTTAGATCAGTTTAATATTTATAATCCTAGAAATTAAGGGTATGAGTAACAAACAATAGCTGCATATAAATGGAATTTTTACATTAAATAAGTATTTTGTTTAGTTTTAGTTCTAATATAACTATGAAACTTGATCTTACTCAATACTTAAGCTTCTTTAATTTGAGATTGTCAAACTACATGTCTTAGAGAGATCTGTTGGGTTACCTACAGGTCCTGGACCTCAGTAGTCTGAAACCAAGAGGTATACATGTCCATTAGCAAGTCCAGAGGTCATTCCACCTATGTAACAAGAAGTCTATCTGCCAGTAAATCAGTTTAATAAGTCTCATTAGTCATTTACTATGAGGAGAAGGTGAGGGCAACAGACTCAGCCTGAGATATAATCTTGAGACCATGAAAAATGGTTGACTGGGTATTGTCTGGCCTTGGAAGTCTTCTAACCTCTTAATTCTAAAATGTTCCTAAAGGTAAAGGCGATTCTCAAAAATAACAAACAAAAAGTCTACAAAGAAGAACTTCTTACAGATGTTGAACTGAAGGATTGCTAGAATTTGTCATTATGCTTGGTTACGTATTTTTCATAGAGTAGAAAAGACCACTGTTCTCTACAAGCGACCTGAATCTTCCAAAAAGTATTACAAACTTACCGAAAATATTGGCACCTGGCTGCTAAAATTACCCTGTGGGCAGGAAAACGTTTCTTTTCCACAACAAATGTGACATCGCCATATTCTTCCCCAATCAACAAGGCACCAATATGTTCAGACAAAATGTGCACATGATCAATTTCCCCCACTGCAGTAAAGGGGCGAAGAGGATGGCTGTTACTCATCTTGTGAAACAAATGATAGTCGCTGACCTATTATAGAAAGAAAGGAAGAGAGTTAGTGCGGGGAAGGCAGTACACTTAGAAAATCACACACCATAAACATAGATAAGTAAAAATTTAAAGTGCTTTTAAAAAAATTCACATGAGAGTCTATTAACCCATTTATTCTGAGAAGCAATTCAGCCTGTTTCCATTACCTCCTCTACTTTCACTGCCTAATCACACTAGGAATGCAAAAATGTCAGGATCTTCACACACTGACAGTACTTGAAGTATCATAGTCTAAAAACTGAGCCCAAACATAGGTCCCATATTACTCGCAGTACCTCAGGAAGAGAAAGTCAACATCCAAAATAACTCCTCTTTTAGCACAGATATATTTAGTAAGGTAGAGTACAGCTATACCCAGTAGAAAATTCATCCAGGCACAGATCTAGGCCTGAATTACAAATGGAATAGATGAAATAATCAGATTTCAAATAAAAGGTTTTGGTCTGAAATCATTTTAAATGTTTTATAAATATTATAATCTCTGGAGTCACAAAAATAACTTTACATTTATTAATGAAAGTTTATAGTAGCAGCCTAACCACCTTCCCCCCGCAAATAATAACCCCAGTATTTTTCTGAAGACTAACATCCATTCCAAACTTGCAACTCTGGACATCCAGGCCAGCAACAGAGCCAGCCCGATGCCCGCCGGGGGGTACTGAGAGACAGAGACCATGGGCCTTAGTCCCATCCCCACCGCACATCCAGGCTAGCAAAAGAGCTAGCCTGACACCTGGGATCCTGAGACCAGGGCCAGGCCAGCCCCGCCCCCGCCCACAACCAGATCTTAGAATATACTTATATTCTAAGTGGGGTGTGAGACTTACCTGCTCATGTCTTTCACCAAATTTCTGCTTAGATTTTTCTAATTCATCTTTAAGAGTTCTTTTTTGCAATAAGGATGTTAATCTTTGTGTGTTTAGGGGGAAAAAAGTAGAGAGTAGAATGATGGTTATCAGAGGCTGGGAGGGATGGAGGTGGGGGTGGAGGGAAGATTAGGGGTGAACTAATGGGGACAGAACTATGCTATCTATCCTAAGTGAATCACTTTGCAGTATATGCGTGTACTGAAACAACACACTGTATCCCACAAAAATAAATATAAATAAAATTGAATTTCAAAAAAATAATGAAATAAAATTTTAAAAATAAAAATTAAAAAAATGTTTTAATTGGGACAAAAAAAAAATCTTGCAGCTCTGATGATCACGTTGCCAGATATGCTCTCTCCACTGGACCTCCACACGTTTTTGAGCTCTTCAATTAAATCACAATTAAAGGTTGAACAGCTCCTAATCTTTATACATCCACATCCAGATCCACTATCATTAGCAAGGTGTAAGAAAAATGTTTTTTCTCTCCTGTGATTACAGTGGAAGATACTCATGGATGAGGTTCCCAGCTGCCTGCTCCAGTTACCTGTTACCAAATGCCCACCCCCAACAGAGGGAGCAATAGACGAGGATGGCAATACAGATGAACATGAGGGATGAGCTAGACAAGGAGACACCCACTCCAGGTAAGTGAGCAAGCTCCTGGTCCCCTGTAGTAGGAGCATCAGAGGGCCAAAGCATACTCCAAAGCAAATCCCTCTTCCTCAACTGCAGCCTCCATTTGAAAGCCCTAAAAACTGAATCATCTCTAGTCACCTATGTATGAAAGACCAAATTCAGCCTAAAAGGACCTATTTACGAGTATGAGCAAGTAACATGTGATACAAATAGACAAATGTATAACACAGGAGTTGGTAAACTTTCAGAAAAGGGTAGATAGGAAATATTTAGGCTTTGCAGGCTGTGAGTCTATGTCACAACTATTCAACTCTGCCATGGGAGCCTAAAAGTGGCCACAGGCAATAAGTATATTAATAACCATGCTATGTTCCAATGAAACTATGTATTTTTTTAAAAGCCAGATTTGGCCTGCAGGCCGTAGTTTGTCCACCCCTAGCCTAATACGTGATCAAGGACTGACATCAAGAACTGACTGTACTCTAGACAGAGGACCAGGGGGATTTTTTGTTTGTTTCTTGCTGGGTTACCCAATCGATATTCAAAATAATATGGTTATTTCCTATGTCAGCCAGGAAATTCTGAAAGCTACTGGAATCTCACTTCAAAATCCCATTCCTCATAAAAACAAACTCTCACATCACTGTCCGACATTTCAGTTATGGTGCATGCCTCTAAACAAAACAGACTCTTTCCCTGGCTGAAAGAATGCAATGCATATACCTAGTGAATATATTCTCTGGTATAATATTCTCTTAATATTTTATCTAGGTCATGGCTAAGATTCAAATCATTGACTAAAGACTCTTGATGAATAATGACTGATCTTTGGTTAATCAACTCAGAAGGAAAATTCATAATTTTTCTACTGATGCATCATAACCGTTAATACTACATATGTAAATAACTGTCAAGTTCTCCAGATCTTTGCTTCTCAATACATATAATCTTATTTTGCCAAATTTACAATTTAATTATGTTTTTCCAAATAGAGACATAAAGAGAATATTGCTGGGTACAAAAAATAGCCACTTAGTATGGAATAAACAAAATTTTTATTGGCGTATAGTAATTTTAATTAGACCAGTGATGCTCAATCTGCTTGCCATACATTAGAATCACGTGGGAATCTCAAAAAAAAAAAGAAAAAAAAAAGATGCTTGAATCCTACCTATCAGAGATTCTTGTTTAATTGGTCTAGAAGGGGATACAGGCATTCTGAACTGATGCTTATGAACAACCCAGAAAATAGCTACTGATTTAAACTATTATTTTTGTAGGTTTACATCCCTTACTTAGGTACACAAGTAAACAAAATATCCACTGAAAAAATACATTTAGGATATGATTCTACTTTGAATTTTACTGCAAAGAGGCAAATGGTATTAACAAAGTTACCAATGCCAGAGCTTGTGTATAGAAAATACATATTTTCACCAATGGGCTAGCTTATCTACAGTGATAGTTTGGGTCTACCAGCTTGTATTTTAAAAGGCATATTTTAGAAACCATGTATCAATAAAGTTAATTTTTTAAACCACCAATTTTAACTTGATAATAAAATTGGGAAAAAAAATGTTTAAGTTCATGGAGTGAAGCTGTATACTGACTTGTTTCTTAAGTTTTAAAAGTTATTCTACCATTTACTACATATATGATCTTTGACAAATTTTCTAACTTCCATGTGATTGTTTCCACACCTGTAATGACACGGTTATAGTAGACAATTATCTTTCTAAGCTACATTTTATAACTCTGCCACTGCCGTTTAATATTTCTTTGTGTTTGCCTGTCATATAAAATCAAGATGTTTCAGCCATAAAACAAGAACACACATTTAAAACCAAAGTTTATGAATAGGATTGGAAATTCTGAAAAGTTCGTACAAATGCATTATTCATACATTAGATAGTCCCAAAGATGGCTGCCTTCAAACTCTTTTCTTTCCCTATACACACACATGCCACCTCCCCAGTGAGATGTGGATTCCATTTCCTCTCCCCTTGAATCTGGCCTGGCCCTGGGACTGCTTTAACCAATAGAAGTAAGGTTCTGGACCTAAGCCTTAAGAAAATTTAGCAGCTTCGGCTTTTGCACTTTTTGGGAACCCTGAGTTGCCCTGACCATGCTGAAGAGGCCACATGGAAAGCAAGAGGCCCTGAGACTGCATGGAGAAGCACCGAGGAATCCAGGTGAAATGAAAACCAAGCCTCAGACAACATATAATCCCAGTCAAACCCTTCCAACCTGGAAGTAAGGGGTTAGATATGTGAGGATGTTCCAGCCTTAAGAGACATCATGTGGTATAGATATAAGCCAACCCATCTTGGCCCTGTTCAAATTCCTGACCCACAAAATTATATGAAATATAAAACAGTTACTTAAGTCATTAAGTTTTAAAGAACTTCCTTTTGTAGCAATAGATAACTAAAAGATTATATGAAAAGTATTTCATTTTCTTTATAAACTTTACAACTGTCAGCAATTACGAAGTTAGTACAAAAGAAGAGTCAGCTTCTAGTCACCTATATAAGGCCAGGGCAGGGGGAGGGGACGGAACTCCAAGGCACATCATCAAAGAATAATTTCTAAGTGAAATTAGTTTTTTGTGCTTACTCATTTAAAATATTTATTAAGAATCTACCGTATTAGCCCATTTCTGTTGCTTATAACAAAATACATGGAACTGGGTATTTTATTCAAAAACCGAAATTTATTGCTTACAGTTTCAGAGGC
This sequence comes from Galeopterus variegatus, assembly GCF_000696425.1. Taxonomy (NCBI): domain Eukaryota; kingdom Metazoa; phylum Chordata; class Mammalia; order Dermoptera; family Cynocephalidae; genus Galeopterus; species Galeopterus variegatus. Next base: position 344,667 of record NW_007727263.1, read on the forward strand.
TAGGAAATCCAAAGTCCAGGGAACACATCTGGTGAAGGCTTTCTTTGGTGGTGACTTCAGTGACGGCAGGGTATCACACTCCAAAAATGGCAGAGTAGAGAGAGCAATAGAAAGACACAATCTCCTCTTCTTTTAAAGCCCTCAGAACCACGCCCCTGATCACCATTTTTAATCCATTCACTATTGCATAGTCCTACAATCCAATCACCTCTTCAAGGCGCTACCTTTCAATTACCATAATAGGATTTCCCACCCTCTTAACAGTCACAGTGGGGGCTAAGTTTCTAATAAATAAAACTTGGGGGACACAATTCAAGCTTCAATGAGTTTCAGGGGACATAATTCAATCCACTACATTCTGCCCCGACCCCCCAAAACTCATGTCTTTTCATCTGAAAATACTTCATTGCATCCCAAAGTCTTAACTTCTTTCAACTCAAAAGTCCAAAGTTCAAAGTCCCATCTATGAAATCAATGTAAGTTATCCACTTCCAAGATACAATGCTGGGACAAACATAGGGTACACATTCCCATTCCAAAAGGGAGAAATAGGCCAAAAGAAAGGTGTAACAGGTCCCAAAGAAGTCCAAAACCCAGCAGGGCAGGCATTAAATCTCAAAGCTGGCAAGTTAGGAAACTGTAATTAATAAATTTTGTTTTCGGGCCGGCCCGGTGGCGCACTGGATAGTGCGCCGCTTGGGAAGCGCGGCGCTCCCGCCCGAGGGTTCGGATCCCACATACAGACCGGTTCCCGCTCACTGGCTGAGCGAGGCGCGGGAGCAACACCAAGGGTTGCAATCCCGTTGCCGGTCCCCGGTCCGGTACGGGGGCAACACTGAGGGTTGCGATCCGTTGCCAGACAAGGAAAAAGACAAAAAAGACAAAAAAATAAAATAAAATAAATAAATAAATAAATAAATAAATTTTGTTTTCTTTATAAATACCCAGTCCCATGTATTTTGTTATAAGCAACAGAAACGGACTAATACACCTACCATTAGCCAAAAACTAGGAAGATATCTAGCTCAAGATAGGTTGGGTTCATGCTCTCTGGGAGCTTCTAGTCCAGGAGAGTACCTCCCATGAGATGCTAAAATCTTCACAGAAATTTTAGTTAAACTATAAAGACACAACCTATAGCAAGAAGCTGAGAAAGTGCTCATTCTGTCAATTCCCAGTGTAATATCACACTGTTTCCTATCCTTTTTCTTAAGAGAAGGGATCATTTGTTTGGTTAGAAAGGTTGTAGTTGCCGGGCTTGGTGAGGGAAAAGAACTTCTGTTCATGTAAAAAGGAAAGGTTTGAAGACTGCTCAGTCTCTTCGAATGTCAAAATTCTATAGGTACTGTATCAGGGATTCTCGAGACCACCCTCAGGTTCAATGATTCATTAGGAGGACTCACACGACTCAGCAGATAATTATACTCATGGCTGTAGTTTATTTCAGCAAAAGCCTACAAAGCAAAATCAGCAAAGGGGAAAAGGAAAAAGCACATGAGGCAAAGTACAGGGGAAACAAGGCACAAGCTTCCAAGAGTCCTCTCCTAATGGAGTCACACAGGACATGCTTAATTCTCCCGGCAACGAGTTGTGACAACACATGTGAAATGGTGCCAACCAGGAAGCTTGTTAGGGACTCAATGCCTGGAGTTTCTAATGGGGGCTGTTCATATAGGTAGCCTCTGCCTGGCAGGTTTCCAAATTCTAGACTCCCAGAAGGAACGTAGGTATTCAGCATAAACCACACTGTTTGTATAAACAGTTTAGGCACAATGTGCCACTCATCAGTTAATGGAAGGAACCCTCCCCAAATTTAAGTCCCCAGATGCCAGACAAGGGTCAACCTTGCAAGCAAGCCTTTCCAAAGAAAACCCTGGGTATGCAGAAAAAAGTTCAGTCCTGCTATGTTAAATATTTCTTGCATAGCTCAGAGCTCCAGAAATAACCAGAGGACCTAATAATGTTAGCAAAAGCAATGAACTTAGTCTACTTGTATGATATGCCTATCTGATACACTTATTTAACCTTAGACTTGGATAAGAGAAAGGGATACTAAAAAAAAACCTACCAAACCTTCACGAATGTATTCCTGACCCCTGACCTCCCAATATCCCAGATCCAAACAGCTTTATGAAAAGGTTTCTTCAAATTTCAAGGATCACATCATTTCAATGTTATTTAAACTGTTCAGTGCATATGGGAAGCAGTAAATTTTTCTAGTCTTCTTATGAAGCCAATATAGCCCTGAAACAAGGACGTGACCACATTCATACACTCAAAAACAAACATAAATGAAAAAAGTCCTACATAAAATATTGGAAAACAGAATTAAGTAGAAAGATTCATGATAAGGTGGGTCAATTTTAAGGACAGATGAATATTAGGAAAAATAATTAAGTCTTCACATTAAAAGGTCAAAGGAGAAAAAAATCATATAATTAGCCCAATAAAAACTAATATACTGTTTTAAACATTAACAAGTTTATATAAAAAAGCTTTAATTAAATAGGAATGAAAGGATACTTTCTTGATACACATGTATACACAGCCTAACTAACAGATGTAAGCATCTGGTATATAATAAAACATGAGAAACACTGAGAAATAAAGTTCAAAAATAAGACAAAAATATCTACTCTTATCACTACTAACACTTGCAGGAACAAAAGACAATGCAATTAAGAAAACCAAATTAAAGATAAATTAATTAGGAAACAGGCAAAATAATCATTATTTGCAGATAATGACTGCCCACATGAAAAATCCATAGAATCAACTGAAAAAGTATTACAGAAGAAAGGAAGGTTCACTAAAGCAACCACATAAAATAATTATATGAAAATATAAAGTGTTCTTCCATACTAAAAACCAGCTAGAAAACATGAGGAAAAAGATTTCTAACTGCAAAACACATGCAATACCTAGGAACAGACTCACAAGACATGTAAAGAAAATTATAAAACTCTATTAAAGAATCTAAGAAAAATAAATGAAGACATACATTACTTGGGGATGGAAAGATCCAGTTTTGTAGGGAGATCAATAGTCCCTAAATCACCATATGAAAAAAGCATATTTGATATTTTATTGCACTTCATATTGTGAACAAAAAGTGTTTTAGTACAGTAAGAGAAACTTCAGAAAGCAAAATTCAACAAAATATTCTTGATAAGAATACACAGTTTATAAACAATAATTTGCTAAATGGGCGTATATATTAAAAAACTGAATGAGAAGTGAAAATTTATAGTTATTAAGAGGCTTTTTAAGTTGAGAAACACAGTTCTAATTAATACATGAATAAAAAGTAATCCTGGTCAAGATGGCGGAATAGACGGTCCCTAGCATCACTCTCTCCCACAAATCAACTGATTTCAACTATAAAAACATAACATCAAGTGCATACGGAATGGGGAGACGTCCTGCGGGGGAGGCAGAAGCTCCGAGGAAACCACATACCCTGCGGGGCCTGCCATCCCATGATCCGGCAGATAGGCTTCACCAACGCCACCCAGCTCCATTCCCAGGCCAGCCCAGTGCACACAGAAGGGAGACTTCTGGCAGGGGAGGCGGAGGCTCCGCAGAAACCACACACCCTGTGGGGCCGCCACTGCGTGATCCAGCAGGTAGGCTTCACCGCAGGCACCCGGCTCCATTCCCAGCCTGGCCTCGTGCGCTCGGAGCAGGGAGACGTCTGGCAGGGGAGGCGGGAACTCCACGGGGACCACGCTGCTGCTGCGCGATCCAGCAGCCTGGCCCAATGCGTACAGAGCACAGAGTCATCCAGCAAGGGAGACAGAAGCTCTGTAGAGTCCACACACCCTGTGGGGGGGCCGCCACCGCGTGATCTAGCAGCAGGTAGGCTTCACCACTGCCACCCGGCTCCATCCCAAGCCCGGCCTAGCATGCACAGAGCAGAGAGACATCCTGCGAGGTAAGGGGAAGCTCAGCAGACACCACACGCTCTGCGGTGACTCGGTGCATCCCAGCAGCCTGGGCCAGAGTGCATGGAACAGGGAGAAGTCCAGCACAGGAGGTGGAAGCTCGGCAGAGACCACACACCCTGCGGTACCACCCCGTGATCCAGCAGCCCGGGAGAGTCCAAGCTGACCAGAGAGGTGGCTCCCCGGAGAGGCCCAAGACCCGAAGCAACCACACACACAAGGCACTAGTGGCCAATTGAGTAGTCACTGAAGTAGCCATACCAAATTGGCAACCACAGGGCCGGCCCGGTGGCGCGCTGCTACAGTGCGTGGCTTGGGAAGAGCAGCAGCGCTCCCATCGAGGGTTCGGATCCCACATACAGACCGGCTGCTCACTGGCTGAGCGAGGAGCGGGGGCAACACTGAGGGTTGCGATCCCGTTGCCGGTCCAGGTCCGGTACGGGTGCGACACTGAGGGTTGCGATCTGTTCCCCGTCACGAAAAAAGAAAAAAAGACAAAAAAAAAATAAACAAATTGGCAACCACATTAACATCTCAGTCAACAGTGTCAAACCTGTGGACTGTGTAACCCCCTGCCACAACGAATAAACATCAAAGAAAAGATACCAGAAATACGAAAAATCAAGAAAGTACAACACCAAAGGATAATAACTCTCAAACTCTAGATCATATAGAACAAGAAGCCCTTGAAATGACTGACAAGGACTTTCGAGTGATAATTCTTAAGGAAACTGAATGAGATACAAGAAAACTCAGCTAGACAACACAAAGAAATGAGGAAAAGTATACAGGACCTGAAAGAAGAAATCTACAAGGAAATCAATGCCCTGAAAAAGAATGTAGCATAACTTGCCGAACTGAAGAAGTTACTCAGTGAAATAAAAAACACAACAGAGAGTTTAACCAGCAGGCTTACGGAAGTTGAAGAAAGAACCTCTAAACTTGAAGATGGGCTGTTTCAAATAACATAAGCAGACAAAAAAAAAGAAAAAAGAATCAAAGGCATTGAAGAAAATCTGAGAGAGATATCAGACAACCTTAAGCGCTCAAATATCCGAGTCATGGGTATTCCAGAAGGGGAGGAAAAAGGAGATTGCATTGAAAACATATTCAACAAAAAAGAGGAAGGACACTTCCCAGGTATAGAAAAAATCACAGATCTTCAGATCCAGGAAGCTCAAAGATCTCCAAACGTATTCAACCCAAAAAGGTCTTCTCCAAGACATGTTATAGTCAAATTGGCAAAACTCAAAGACAAAGAGAGAATCTTAAGAAGCTACAAGAGAGAAGCATCAAATCAAAGGGAGCCCCAATCAGGCTAACATCAGACTTTTCATCACAAACGCTAAAAGCAAGAAAGGAATGGGATGATAAATTCAAAATACTAAAAGACGGAGATTGCCACCCAAGAAAACTCTATCCTGCAAGGCTATCCATA
>NW_007727263.1:351387-352387 GCF_000696425.1 Galeopterus variegatus
AAAAAAAAAAAAAAAAAAAAAAAAAAAAAAAAAAAAAAATAAACCCCCCAAAAAAAAAAAAAAAAAAAAAAAAAGCCGGGGGTGGGGGGGGACGTAACAACTACAATTCCTTGAAGTTGATACGACAAGCAAACAGAAAGGACACTGTTGGGTGGGAGGGGGGAGAGGGAGGAGGCAGGGAGGTTTCGGTAAAGGGCCACAATAATCAACCACATTGTACATCGACAAAATAAAATTTAAAAAAAAAAAGTAATCCTGATCAGATTACAGTAATCTTGATCAGAATCACAAGAGTTTTTAAAGTAAACTAGGGTAAGGGAGTTCATCCAGAAGAATAAATATGTAATTTGGTATATATTCTGAAAAAGAAGAGCAATGAGAGGGAACCAGTTTACTGGATAAGACAGCAAATCATAAATTAGAGCAATTAAAATAATGTCATATTAGAGAAACAGTTCATTGGAACATATTAGTCCAGAGATAAACCCAAGTATACATAGGAATTCAGTATATATATAAATGTAGCATTTCAATTCAATAGGGGAAAATATGAATTTTTTTACTTATATATTTATTTTTGGTGGCTGGCCAAAAATATGGATTTTTTAAAGTAAAAGATGTTGGCTAGCCATTTGGAAAAAAGTAAGTCAGATATTCAAACAAAAGTACAAAATTTTTAAAATACATATGGATATCAGCTTCAGCACAGTCTATAACAGCAAAACACTGGAAAAAACCAGGGGCTGGCCCAGTGGCGCACTGCTACAGTGTGCCACTTGGGAGCGTGGCGGCGCTCCCGCCGAGGGTTCGGATCCCACATACAGACCGGCCGCTCACTGGCTGAGCACGGTGCGGCCCCAACACTGAGGGTTGCGATCCCGTTGCCGGTCCCGGTCCGGTATGGGTGCGACACTGAGGGTTGCGATCCGTTGCCAGTCACGAAAAAAGACAAAAAGGAAAAAAAAAAAAAAAAAAAAAAAAAAAAAAAAAAAAAAAAAAA